>NC_088295.1:2271784-2571784 GCF_032854445.1 Liolophura sinensis
TACCACAATCACCAGTATTGTTGAGCTTCCAATCAGGCTGAGTACACCTGTTTTTGTCCACACAAGAAAAGGCGCCATGATTGGGTCAAACAACATGATGAAATGAGTACATTACTATGAAAATGCAGTTTTCTTTATCACGTTTCAAATCTCATAATGGATATCTTTTTAAAATAAAAAGCAGTGAGTTTGACATGCGATGTGCACGTGTGTGAGTGTATGCGCTTTATCTAAAATGAATGTTTATCATGCCTGAATGCTTCTCACAACAGAAACAGTCCAGTATATAGGATTTTCTCAGCATTCAGATACAGTACCAGCATTTGTGTATCTTGGTGTCAAAATACAGTACCAGCATTTGTGTATCCTGGAGTCAAAATACAGTACCAGCATTTGTGTATCTTGGTGTCAAAATGCAGTACCAGCAATTGCGTATCTTGGTGTCAAAATAAAATACCATCATTTGAGTATCTTGGTGTCAAAATACAGTACCAGCATTTGTGTATCTTGGTGTCAAAATACAGTACCAGCAATTGCGTATTTTGGTGTCAAAATACAGTACCAGCAATTGCGTATCTTGGTGTCAAAATACAGTACCAGCATTTGCGTATCTTAGTGTCAAAATACAGTACCAGTAATTGCGTATCTTGGTGTCAAAATACAGTACCGGCATTTGCGTATCTTGGTGTCAAAATACAGTTCCAGCATTTGCATATCTTAGTGTCAAAATACAGTACCAGCAATTGTGTATCTTGGTGTCAAAATACAGTACCAGCAATTGCGTATCTTGGGTGTCAAAATACAATACCAGCATTTGCTTATCTTGGTGTCAATATACAGTACCAGCAATTGCGTATCTTGGTGTCAAAATACAATACCATCATTTGTATACCTTGATGTCAAAATACAGTCCTGACATTTGCATATCTTGGTGTCAAAATACAGTACCAGCATTTGTGCATTTTGGTGTCAGAATACAGTACTGACATTTGCGTATCTTGGTGTCAAAATACAGTACCAGCATTTGTGTATTTTGGTGTCAAAATACAGTACCAGCATTTGTGTATTTTGGTGTCAAAATACAGTACCAGCATTTGTGTATTTTGGTGTCAGAATACAGTACCAGCATTTGTGTATTTTGGCGTCAAAATACAGTACCAGCATTTGTGTATCTTGGTGTCAAAATACAGTACCAGCAATTGCGTATTTTGGTGTCAAAATACAGTACCAGCAATTGCGTATCTTGGTGTCAAAATACAGTACCAGCATTTGCGTATCTTAGTGTCAAAATACAGTACCAGTAATTGCGTATCTTGGTGTCAAAATACAGTACCGGCATTTGCGTATCTTGGTGTCAAAATACAGTTCCAGCATTTGCATATCTTAGTGTCAAAATACAGTACCAGCAATTGTGTATCTTGGTGTCAAAATACAGTACCAGCAATTGCGTATCTTGGGTGTCAAAATACAATACCAGCATTTGCTTATCTTGGTGTCAATATACAGTACCAGCAATTGCGTATCTTGGTGTCAAAATACAATACCATCATTTGTATACCTTGATGTCAAAATACAGTCCTGACATTTGCATATCTTGGTGTCAAAATACAGTACCAGCATTTGTGCATTTTGGTGTCAGAATACAGTCCTGACATTTGCGTATCTTGGTGTCAAAATACAGTACCAGCATTTGTGTATTTTGGTGTCAAAATACAGTACCAGCATTTGTGTATTTTGGTGTCAAAATACAGTACCAGCATTTGTGTATTTTGGTGTCAGAATACAGTACCAGCATTTGTGTATTTTGGCGTCAAAATACAGTACCAGCATTTGTGTATTTTGGAGTCAGAATACAGTACCAGAATTACGTTCAGTAAATGTCTATCCTAGCATTCAAATATAGACCTAGAACATGTACATCATTTTAACTGTTCAAACACAGTACTATTATATGTATATCCCAGTGTTTAAATATATTACCAGTGTAATTACAATTATATGATATTGTTGTCTAAATACACTCCACATGTCCATTCAAATACGCCACATCAATTTATTTATCTTCTCATTGTTCAACGTCAGCAGTGAGATTTGTATACAGCTATAATTTCCAATAAAAGACTTTGTAGGGCTATTTGTCCAAGGCTTTCAAAGCCCCACAATACCAGTCCAATTGGCTATACACAGTAGACAGACCATGCTGTCCCTAACGGACAGGTGTATAAACTGACAGGCTGCTTTTGCCAAGAGTTTTTCCCCCACTCACTGAACATGATGACCATCAGCGATATACTGGAGACTTTTATTTGAGTGACAACTGACCCCAAAGTGACCCGTGTCTAATATGGATGATAAGCCGTGAGCAGTGGTCACATGAGCAGCTGACAGGCCTTAATGGCAACACCTTGAGCAGATCTTACATCTATGCTGCACTGAAAACTCTGACACTTCATCCTTCATATATGAACACTATAACACCTGAGGCCATTAGCACCCCGTTTTAGTGGCCATTTCTTTCACTAAAGTCCATTAACAGCTAAATCTGGCTCCAGGTTGAGTCTACACAAAACAAATCTTTAAAAAACATGCCACATCTTGGTTTTGAGAAAGAGTACAACAGAAAAAAAAAACACTTTATTAATTTGTCTGACAGGTCTGTTCATACATGAATGTCAATTCATTTCACAGGAGTAAAACATTCAAATACATCTCTTTAGAGAAAAAAAATACCAACCTGTATATAAAAATAAATGAAGATTTGAAAAGAAACAACACCGGTAGGATAAAGTATTAACAGTTTGTGAACTAAAGTTCATAAATCAACTTAAAATGTATCACACAAGATCTTTTAAATAGGCCATGAAGAAAAAGGTCTTCTGACTGCTGTTCATGACCAGAAAAAGAAAACCTACTACTAATTACTAAGAATACAATCAAATTTTGACAACCATTGACACAAACCCCTTACAAGCGCCCCGGTAGACAGGAACACACTGTAGCAATGTCACATGACTGAATCTAGGACAACACAAACCAGCTTTTATCTTCATATTTTTTCCTTAACACTGAAAGGATAAATGAGTGATTTAAATTGAAAACAAAGTTAATGGCTTGGTCTAATCTGTAGCAAGTATAATACAATTGTCCTTATAGATTATCTTCAACCATGGCCACCAGGCAGAGTGGCTGCATCTGAATGCTCAGTCTACATGGCCACCAGACAGAGTGGCTGCATCTGAATGCTCAGTCTACATGGCCACCAGACAGAGTGGCTGCATCTGAATGCTCAGTCTACATGGCCACCAGACAGAGTGGCTGCATCTGAATGCTCAGTCTACATGGCCACCAGGCAGAATAGCCTCATCTGAATGCTCAGTCTACATGGCCACCAGACAGAGTGGCTGCATCTGAATGCTCAGTCTACATGGCCACCAGGCAGAGTGGCCTAATCTGAATGCTCAGTCTACATTGCCACCAGGCAGAGTGGCCTAATCTGAATGCTCAGTCTACATGGCCACCAGGCAGAATAGCCTCATCTGAATGCTCAGTCTACATGGCCACCAGACAGAGTGGCCTCATCTGAATGCTCAGTCTACATGGCCACCAGATAGAGTGGCCTAATCTGAATGCTCAGTCTACATGGCCACCAGGCAGAATAGCCTCATCTGAATGCTCAGTCTACATGGCCACCAGATAGAGTGGCCTCATCTGAATGCTCAGTCTACATGGCCACCAGGCAGAGTGGTTGCACATGTATGCTCAGTTAAATAAGGGTGCTTGTTTCCATGTCTCCATTTGTGTTCATTGTGTTCATTGGTGAAATTTAGTATCACAATCAAGGTCAGCCAATAATAGATGTAGTTGTACACATTTTTAAGGCCTCATACTACATCAGCTTTATTACATTTGTTATTACATGAGTTTGCCACAGTTCTCTTGAGCTATAATGTAAATGTACAGTGACAGATGCTCTCACACATCTAGGTGAAAAGCCTGACTGGAGCCCAGTTGGCTGAACAGAGTTCCAGTAGTTACTGTGTGGTGTTACTCATGAATAAGAACATCTGATGTTCAAACCTGAATATCTCCACTTCGCATTTGTTCTTTCTGACTTTTTGCAGGAAAGACCACGGGTTTTTCACAGCCATACCAGATAACAATGGGGCCGGGATACATATCATGCATATTTCATGTGGTCGAGTACGGGGTATTAAAAAGCCATTTGGATATTCAGCACCTTGGGACTCATTAGCATAGCAGACAAATATATCTCACACATAAATAGCACACACTTTTCTGTACAGTCCTCTCCTGTTTATACAAGTATAACACTGACTAAATCCACCTGCATATTGTGTGTGTGTAACAAAGGAGAACCGTATATACAAGACAATGTTTTCATTATTCTACAAAAACACAACCAGCACCACTGCCATTTGGAGGCTGACAGTCAGAGCTGACAATCACGCACTTTCTGACTGAACACACACATTTACACATGTACAATATATTCTGTAAGGAAAAGTACAGTCAACAATGCCTGTACAGCTACAACAACACATGTACCTGTACATCACAACCACATGTAGCTGTACATTACAACACATGAACCTGTACATTACACCCACATGTATCATGTACTGCTACATTATAACCGCATGTACCTGTACATCATCACCACATGTACATTACAACCACATGCACATGTACATTACAACCACATGCACCTGTACATTACAACCACATATACCTGTGATTTACAACCACATGTAGCTGTACATTACAACACATGAACCTGTACATTACACCCACATGTATCATGTACTGCTACATTATAACCGCATGTACCTGTACATCATCACCACATGTACATTACAACCACATGCACATGTACATTACAACCACATGTACCTGTACATTACAACCACATATACCTGTGATTTACAACCACATGTACTAGCTGGTGTGTATATCCACATGTGACAGCGACAATTCACAATATGCATAAACAATAACCTCTTGTACTGTGGGTTTACTCTTCTGTACACACAAATACTATATGCTGTTTTAGGTGAAGTTGACCAATCTGCCAGCACTGCTGTTGTATAGCAATACTAATGTGGCAAGGCTAAATAAGATGTCAAACAACTAGAGATTAGTGATGTGTTCAGATGAGCAATATCATCTCCTCACCATATTTCCGCATGTCTCATACATGCCTCTTCAGGAAAATGAGTGAAGAAATCTCTCTTAATAGGTTTTCCAGTGTTTAAATGGCGATTTGATAGGGGTCACTATTGGAAGATGAAGCAAAGATGACAATGACAGTAGCCAACATCAACATCAGGGGGGGTTAGCCAGTCAGTGTGCTTCGTCTGCCACACTGCTTGTCTCAATCCTGCCCTGCCAATGGCCCCTCTTCCTGGTAAACAGAGGGTCGCGGTCCTGTCTAATTCCAGGTGTCAATGATGCAAGCAGGCAGAGCAGTGGACACCAGCCAGTCAGGGACACACCTGTGCCGGCCACACACCAGAGAATAATTCCACAAACAACCCAGCTTTAGCCATGTCCAAATGTAATGGGGCAAGATCACCTTAGGTAAACACTGAGAAGTCAGATGAGGGAAGGGTAGACACATCCTGGACCTCTCAGCTGACTGATCCCAGACTTAAGCTTCTGGATCAACACTACACATTTGTCATACAAGGCTATGATGTGGGCCAGCCACACTACACATCTGTCATACAAGGCTGTGATGGGGGCCAGCCAAACTACACATTGTCATACAGGACTATGATGGGTGCCAGCCACACTACACATCTGTCATACAGGACTATGATGGGGGCCAGCCACACTACACATCTGTCATACAAGGCTGTGATGGGGGCCAGCCACACTACACATCTGTCATACAGGACTATGGTGGGTGCCAGCCACACTACACATCTGTCATACAGGACTATGATGGGGGCCAGCCACACTACACATCTGTCATACAAGGCTGTGATGGGGGCCAGCCACACTACACACCTGTCATACAAGGCTATGATGAGGGCCAGCCACACTACACATCTGTCATACAGGACTATGATGGGTGCCAGCCACACTACACATCTGTCATACAGGACTATGATGGGGGCCAGCCACACTACACATCTGTCATACAAGGCTGTGATGGGGGCAGCCACACTAGACATCTGACATGCAGGGCTATGATGGGGGCCAGCCACACTACACATCTGTCATACAGGACTATGATGGGGGCCAGCCACACTACACATCTGTCATACAAGGCTGTGATAGGAGCCAGCCACACTACACATCTGTCATACAGGGCTATGATGGGGGCCAGCCACACTACACATCTGTCATACAAGGCTGTGATGGGGGCCAGCCACACTACACATCTGTCATAGAGGACTATGATGTGGGCCAGCCACACTACACACCTGTCATACAAGGCTGTGATGGGGGCAGCCACATTACACATCCGTCATACAGGACTATGATGGGGGCCAGCCACACTACACATCTGTCATACAGGACTATGATGGGGGCCAGCCACACTACACATTTGTCACATAGGGCTATGATGCGAGCCAGGCACACTACACATCTGTCACAAGGGTGCCAGCCACACTAGACATCTGTCACATAGGGCTATGATGGGTGCCAGCCACACTACACATCTGTCATACAAGGCTGTGATGGGGGCCAGCCACACTACACATCTGTCATACAAGGCTATGATGAGGGCCAGCCACACTACACATCTGTCATACAGGACTATGATGGGTGCCAGCCACATTATACATCTGTCATAGAGGACTATGATGGGGGCCAGCCACACTACACATCTGTCATACAAGGCTATGATGGGGGCCAGCCACACTACACATCTGTCATACAAGGCTATGATGGGGGCCAGCCACATTACACATCTGTCATACAGGACTATGATGGGGGCCAGCCACACTAGACATTTGTCATACAAGGCTATGATGGGGCCAGCCACACTACACATCTGTCATACAAGGCTGTGATGGGGGCCAGCCACACTACACATCTGTCATACAGGGCTATGATGGGGGTCAGCCACACTACACATCCGTCACACAAGGCTGTGATGGGGGCCAGCCAAACTACACATTGTCATACAGGACTATGATGGGTGCCAGCCACACTACACATCTGTCATAGAGGACTATGATGGGGGCCAGCCACACTACACATCTGTCATACAAGGCTGTGATGGGGGCCAGCCACACTACACATCTGTCATACAGGACTATGGTGGGTGCCAGCCACACTACACATCTGTCATACAGGACTATGATGGGGGCCAGCCACACTACACATCTGTCATACAAGGCTGTGATGGGGGCCAGCCACACTACACATCTGTCATACAAGGCTATGATGAGGGCCAGCCACACTACACATCTGTCATACAGGACTATGATGGGTGCCAGCCACACTACACATCTGTCATACAGGACTATGATGGGGGCCAGCCACACTACACATCTGTCATACAAGGCTGTGATGGGGGCAGCCACACTAGACATCTGACATGCAGGGCTATGATGGGGGCCAGCCACACTACACATCTGTCATACAGGACTATGATGGGGGCCAGCCACACTACACATCTGTCATACAAGGCTGTGATAGGAGCCAGCCACACTACACATCTGTCATACAGGGCTATGATGGGGGCCAGCCACACTACACATCTGTCATACAAGGCTGTGATGGGGGCCAGCCACACTACACATCTGTCATAGAGGACTATGATGTGGGCCAGCCACACTACACACCTGTCATACAAGGCTGTGATGGGGGCAGCCACATTACACATCCGTCATACAGGACTATGATGGGGGCCAGCCACACTACACATCTGTCATACAGGACTATGATGGGGGCCAGCCACACTACACATTTGTCACATAGGGCTATGATGCGAGCCAGGCACACTACACATCTGTCACAAGGGTGCCAGCCACACTAGACATCTGTCACATAGGGCTATGATGGGTGCCAGCCACACTACACATCTGTCATACAAGGCTGTGATGGGGGCCAGCCACACTACACATCTGTCATACAAGGCTATGATGAGGGCCAGCCACACTACACATCTGTCATACAGGACTATGATGGGTGCCAGCCACATTATACATCTGTCATAGAGGACTATGATGGGGGCCAGCCACACTACACATCTGTCATACAAGGCTATGATGGGGGCCAGCCACACTACACATCTGTCATACAAGGCTATGATGGGGGCCAGCCACATTACACATCTGTCATACAGGACTATGATGGGGGCCAGCCACACTAGACATTTGTCATACAAGGCTATGATGGGGCCAGCCACACTACACATCTGTCATACAAGGCTGTGATGGGGGCCAGCCACACTACACATCTGTCATACAGGGCTATGATGGGGGCCAGCCACACTACACATCCGTCACACAAGGCTGTGATGGGGGCCAGCCGCACTACACATCTGTCATAGAGGACTATGATGGGGGCCAGCCACACTACACATCTGTCATACAGGGCTATGATGGGGGCCAGCCACACTACACATCCGTCACACAAGGCTGTGATGGGGGCCAGCCACACTACACATCTGTCATACAGGACTATGATGGGGGCCAGCCACACTACACATCTGTCATACAAGGCTGTGATGGGGGCCAGCCACACTACACATCGGTCATACAGGGCTATGATGGGGGCCAGCCACACTACACATCCGTCACACAAGGCTGTGATGGGGGCCAGCCACACTACACATCTGTCATACAGGACTATGATGGGGGCCAGCCACACTAGACACCTGTCATACAAGGCTATGATGTGGGCCAGCCACACTACACATCTGTCACACAAGACTATGATGGGGGCCAGCCACACTACACATCTGTCATACAGGACTATGATGGGGGCCAGCCACACTAGACATTTGTCATACAGGGCTGGGATGGGGGGCCAGCCACACTTCACATCTGTCATACAGGGCTAGGATGGGGGCCAGCCACACTACACATCTGTCATACAGGGCTATGATGGGGCCAGCCACACTACACATCTGTCATACAAGGCTGTGATAGGGGCCAGCCACACTACACATCTGTCATACAGGACTATGATGGGGGGCCAGCCACACTACACATCTGTCATACAGGGCTAGGATGGGGGGCCACCCACACTACACATCTGTCATACAGGGCTAGGATGGGGGCCAGCCACACTACACATCTGTCATACAGGGCTAGGATGGGGGCCAGCCACACTACAAGTAACACTGCAACTATGTATACAAGTACACCACCATTACCATATTATAACAGCGTGGCGCTACACTGACCAATGCCATTTCAAACTATCAGCTACACCAACATATTTGTAGGACTGTGCTTTATGTTGAAAACAACATTTCATTATCTATTTATTAATTTGAGTTTTATGCCGTACTCAAAAGCATTTCACTTCTACGACGACCAAGAGGAAATGGGATGGGAAGGAAACTGCGCATCGGGGAAAAGCCACATCCATATGTAAGTTTGCCAACAGCACACGAAAGATTTAACTATTTCACTTATTCACCAGCGGCCAGTATTATGGTGAAAAAGGTGTGGGCCGAGTGGGGTGAGTTCCTTATTTTTCATTAATAAATTTAACACATCATTCTATATATCCTTATAGCAATCTTTTGTAATTGCATCTGTTTATACGTCCTAAAACCTAAACTGTGGGGTTTTCAAAACCCATAGTGTCGTCCGGTAATATCAGCGTTTTCGGTTATCAAAATCCATCATGTCAGTTACATGTACTATCAGCATTTGCAGTTATCAAAATCCATCGTGTCAGTTACATGTAATATCAGCATTTGCAGTTATCAAAATCCATTGTGTCAGTTACATGTAATATCAGCATTTTCGGTTATCAAAATCCATCGTGTCAGTTACATGTAATATCAGCATTTGCAGGTATCAAAATCCATTGTGTCAGTTACATGTACTATCAGCATTTGCAGTTATCAAAATCCATCGTGTCAGTTACATGTAATATCAGCATTTGCAGTTATCAAAATCCATTGTGTCAGTTACATGTAATATCAGCATTTTCGGTTATCAAAATCCATCGTGTCAGTTACATGTAATATCAGCATTTTCGGTTATCAAAATCCATCGTGTCAGTTACATGTAATATCAGCATTTGCAGGTATCAAAATCCATTGTGTCAGTTACATGTAATATCAGCATTTGAGGTTTTCAAAATCCATCATGTTAGTTCCATGTAATATCAGCATTTGCGGCTTTCAATACCTAGTGTCAGTTAATATCAGCGTTTTCAGTTTTCAATACCCATCATGTCAGTAAATATCGTCAATGGATGGATGGCTGCACTGGCTTATCCTGCTGCACATCTAAAGAGAATCCGCTCAACCATTACTATATCCACCATGAAAAAAGAAAACGGTTTACAACAGATAAAGTTAGAAACGCTTCAGCTGGCTTCATCTTAAAAACTGTACACATCCAGGTGAACTTTATAGCAGGCCCTGAATTTATAGCTACATCAACCTAAACTGACTCTCCACAGATTTAAGGCATCAAGGAAAAAACCGGTGTTATCCTCATACAGGTACATACCCACAACACAGTCATGTGGCTGTGCTCACACTTGTACATGTAGTTTGATACAAAATGTGGAAGAATTTCTTTCATCTTGTGCAATGCTTAATCTATACCCTTCACTGTACTTATAAGGATGCAGGTGCTCGCACTTTATTGAATATGTATGGCATCAAAATGTGCACCAATACACTTCAACAGCTTTACTTGATACAGTCTTTTAATTATATAACAAAGAAAATGATACCATCAGCCAAAAATATCAACGTATTAAATAGAGATGAAAAGACTGATTAAAACCATATATACAGAACAAAAAAAAAAAACAGTTTGGTTTTGAATGAGTAAAGATATTAAGATCAACATATCAAAATACATATCAAATGAATAAATCCTCTATCTTTCATGATATCTCCACAGAAATGTATTGTAACCAAAAATATCAGGAATATTTAAAACCAGGACACCTGAGGCATATCTGTAACAGCACACTAAACAATAGACCAGCTATTTTTCATAACTATTATGGATATCTCCACACTGACATACAAAAACTACAGTTTGGCTGAAAACAAAACACTCAGTGTTTGAATACAAAGAATTCAGCTGATTGTAATAGCCTCTAAAACCAAAAAAATTTGATCAATATAATTGCCACTTATTAAAAGAGCTATAATGTAGTTTGATAAGCATTATCAATAAGGTGTCTTGTAGCCATTTGTGGTCCATGTCAAGGTTGTTAGGCTCAGAACATGTGGCAAGTATCTGTGATCACATGAGCTTAATCAATCAAATGAAGGAGATTTTGCAAGATACGTGTAAATATAGCTGCTTTTTTTAGCTTCTGTTTGTTGACCAAGGGAAAACTTCTTGTTCAGCCTGCCTCCATTGTTGACTTTTTTCCTAATTACATGATCTGGAGGCAGAAAATCAGCTGAGCTGTGTTAGTCCATACACTCAGACCCTGTGACTAGCACTTCTTCAAAACTAATACATATATGATCAGCAATATAACATAACCCTTACAAGTAACAGTAATTTCAAATCACGTTAACCTGTTAAAAGACGAAAAAAAAAAAAAAATCCTAAAAAATATTGCAAAAGTATCCCTGTACTAAAACAGACATGACCAAGAGTGTACATATGCCAATAGTATCCCTGTATTAGCACAGACATGACCAAGAGTGTACATATGCCAAAAGTATCCCTACATTAGCACAGACATGACCAAAAGTGTACACATGCCAAAAGTATCCCTGTATTAGCACAGACATGACCAAGAGTGTACATATGCCAAAAGTATCCCTGTATTAGCACAGACATGACCAGGGGTGTACATATGCCAAAAGTATCCCTGTATTAGCACAGACATGACCAGGAGTGTACATATGCCAAAAGTATCCCTGTATTAGCACAGACATGACCAGGAGTGTACATATGCCAAAAGTATCCCTGTATTAGCACAGACATGACCAAGAGTGTACATATGCCAAAAGTATCCCTGTATTAGCACAGACATGACCAGGAGTGTACATATGCCAAAAATATCCCTGTATTAGCACAGACATGACCAGGAGTGTACATACGCCAAAAGTATCCCTGTACTAAAACAGACATGACCAGGAGTGTACATATTCCAAGAGTATCCCTGTACTAAAACAGACATGACCAAAAGTGTACACACGCCAAAAGTATCCCTGTATTAGCACAGACATGACCAAGAGTGTACACACGCCAAAAGTATCCCTGTATTAGCACAGACATGACCAAGAGTGTACACATGCCAAAAGTATCCCTGTATTAGCACAGACATGACCAAGAGTGTACACAAGCCAAAAGTATCCCTGTATTAGCACAGACATGACCAAGAGTGTACACATGCCAAAAGTATCCTTGTATTAGCACAGACATGACCAGGAGTGTACATACGCCAAAAGTATCCCTGTACTAAATCAGACATGACCAAAAGTGTACACATGCCAAAAGTATCCTTGTATTAGCACAGACATGACCAAGAGTGTACACACGCCGAAAGTATCCCTGTATTAGCATAGACATGACCAAGAGTGTACATACACCAAAAGTATCCCTGTATTAGCACAGACATGAACAGGAGTGTACATATTCCAAAAGTATCCATGTACTAAAACAGACATGACAAAGGGTGTTCCTATGTCAAAAGTGTCCCTGTACTAAGGCAGATGTGAACAAGACCAAGAGTTTACGTATTCTAAAAGTATCCATGTACTAAAACAGACATCAACAAGACCAACAGTAGACATTTCTCTTTTCTTTTTGTAGTGTAAATGATGTGTTATAGTAGCAATGGGTTCAGAATGGCTCTTAACCGCAAGATACTGATCAGTTGGGTCAGTATGAACTGTGCCCAGCAGAAGGGCTGACCTAACCAGTGCTTGTGTCCACTGCCAGGGCTGTGCCCAGCAGAAGGGATGACCAGACCAGTGCTTGTGTCCACTGCCAGGGCTGTGCCCAGCAGAGGAACTGATCTGGTTAGCATTGGTGTCTAGCAGAAGGGCTGAGCTGATCAGTGTTGGTGTCCACTGCCTAGGCTTTGTCCAACAGAAGGGCTAAGCTGATCAGTGTTGGTGTCCACTGTCAAGGCTTTGTCCAACAGACGGGCTAAGCTGACCAGTGTTGGTGTTCACTGTCAAGGCTCTGTCCACCAGAAGGGCTAAGCTGATCAGTGTTGGTGTCCACTGTCAAGGCTTTGTCCAACAGAAGGGCTAAGCTGACCAGTGTTGGCGTCTAGTGTAACGACTGTGTAGCAGAAGGGCTGGCCTGACAACAAGACACTCTTGCCTGATTAAGGCCACTTTCCTCCAACATGCATTTTCCTATTAGCCACAGCTACGTTGCCAAGTTTGGACAGGTATTTAATAATTTCTATGTGACTTTCCATGCTAAGCCTGTCAGGGCGGTGTGATAGCAGACAAAGAGTCCTGCTGAAAATCGCCCTGCTTTTCTGCATGCCGAGGCAGGTCAGTGGGGTTATAGCATGGTTAGAGAGGAAGCCTTACATAGTGCAGCTTTGATAAAGACCTGTTATTGTGCGCACTGTCAGCACTTCTCATCCTGATCTCCTGTGTCACAAAGCTTCTATCAAGGATATGATAAACACGGGGGATTTGACAACAACAGGAAATTGTGGAGTGGCACTATCAGATTTGCTGATCTCCTTCCAACTTTAATAGCTGTATACATGTGTGAGAGGAGCTACATGTTCCTGTGGTACACCAGACTTTGACAGGCATACATGTATATGTAGGACAGGAACAACCCTAGGAGAGCTCCAACACCTGTTCACAGGTACACTGACCAGTACAGATGTGTCCTCTAACAACATCATTGGATTGTTGAATTAGTGAAGCCCATTAAATGGGTTTTGACCTGATCTTTGTCACAATGGGCATGGTCAGTTGGGCCTGTCCGCAATGGTCAGGGTTAATTGGCCCTCTAATCCTTCTTTATGACAGGACAGGTCAGGGAACTAGGTCAGACGGGACAAGCTTCTCAGAACAAATTACAAAAGGGTTACTGGAAGGCCAGTCCATGGTTACTATCCATTCCGAGCAAATGTCTTGGGCTAACGGTGGAATTGGCAGTCATTTGTAAATTGTTTTATAAATTTTCACTAGCCTCAAATATGTAACAAAAAAAAAAAATAAATAAAATAAAAAAAATAAAACAGGGATAATTTCATAAAACTTCAAAAGTCTAAATATTTGCAACTGTTGAAAAAAAAAATATGCAAAAACTGTGACTTACATATATGAATTAACAAAGCTTTGTGAGATTGGGTTAATTTTAGAAGTCAGTTTTCTTGTAACATTAAATGTTGGTTCAAAGTTTAAAATGTGAGTATATGTATGCTGAACTACAACAGGAAATTGTGCTCTACAGATAGTTTAATAACCTCGAGAGGTGCATCACAGAAAAGTTAACGTACACAAAGCAAACAAATGCATGTCGGTATCTATAATGTAAACCAATAGAGCCAACATGACATTCCATAACTCATCCCAAGACTAAAGTCTGTGCAATTTGTTACACTCAATTCAACCAGTCATGAACACGGGAAGTCAAAAAAATATGTCTTTGAATAAATAATGCACAACTACATGTAACTAGCTCTGCAAGCCAAAACAAAGACCCATACATCCGTGGAACATAAAAATAGAATGTGCACTGTGAACATGTGGGGATTTATGTAAAACGGTATGATCTAGCACAACTGACCTGTGTCAGTTCCATAGGCTACATCTAGCACAATGACTCCGCAAAACTGTGAAATTAAACCTAAATGTCAAATGTTGAAAGTAATAAAACCCATCCTGAGAATTTATCAACAAACTCTACTGGGCAAATAAGGGTCATCTGGAACCAGAAACAAACCTTAATGTGAATTAAGTGTTTATCCCTGTTATGGGAAAGCTGTTAACAAACGGATATCCACCATTATAGTAGCTACAGCATCACAAACTGCCATGATCAGATCCACTTGGGCAGCGTACATGTACAAACTTACATCTGCATTTACAATGCAACATATACTTCTGCAACTGCTTATTTGCAGGGATACAGAATTGGCATTAATTGGCTGGACAGAGGAGATAGGATTTTGCTGGTTAAAGCCTAAAGCATTGAAGCAATGTACTGTACATGTACTTAAAATGTGTGACACAGGGGAAAATAGACATCATTTTTTCACAAACTGAACACTACACTTAGGAGGAGTTTTTCTTGCAACTGAAATTGTTTTTTTTTTGTTTCAATTGATCATTTGAGGTACCAAAATAGAATGTTTATATACTTTACCATCCATTGCTTAAAATAATTATCACTGCGTAAACAACGTCAATTAAATCTGGCATACTATATAATATTGCAAACTGATAATCAGCACACATTGCAGTTATTGTTAAGTGCATTTAAGGCTGCCGGGCACAAACTGTGTCCAGTGAAGTGTGAGGATCTGCACAGAAAGCTTACAACCAAGGGTGAGTGAGTGAGGGCTCGGGGTTTAACGTCGTACTTAACAATTTTTTAGTCATATGACGATGAAGGAATTCTTAGAATGCATGTAATATGCCTCCTTGTTGCAGGACAGACTTCCACTGCCCTTTTATCTAGTGCTGTTTCAGTGACACGCCTTACTGAAGGCAAGTAAGTTGCCCTGCTCGAACCATTATATTGATACGGGTCAACCAGTCGTTGCACTATCCCCTTAGCCCTGAACGCCAAGTGAGGAAGTTACAACTTCCTCTTTTAAGGTTTTAGGTGTGACTCGACCCAGGATTGACCCTGGATCCTCCGCTCCCGAAGGCTTACAACCAAGAGCATCAATCTGGACTGACAAACTGATAAGCAAAATTAGGCTAATGGCCAAGGTATCAGTCATATAAAATTTACTGCAAAAATCAGCTGCTGGGAAGAGGAAGAGACCCTCATATAGTAAATTGGCCGATGGAATATTAGAGGACAAGACAGCACCTGGCTAAAACATATTTCAATTGAAAGCAGGATTCTCAACCTTTATAAAAAGTATAATACTGTACTTTATTATTTAAGTGAGATTTCACCACATAGCATGTAAAACAAAATGACAATACTGCACAAATGGCTGGTGTGAACTGAGGCAGATATCTTGAAAATTCTAGCCAATCAAACACGCTATCAGATTGTGCTGCTTAAGCTGTAGCCTCTAGCCATATACTCCATGAAGTGACATACAATAACACAGAAATTCTGCTTCTTGTTCAACAATCCTATAGTAATATTGTAAGCACATAACAGGGGTCAAAATCAGCAGGTCAATCCCTCCATAGGCTAGGACCTCAACACCCCTATTTAAAAGTGTAAATGATATAGCACGTTTACTGTATCAATAGCTCAAGCAGTCGGAGAAATATCCTGTCCAATTTCGGAGAAAGCTATTTATCACTTGGAGCTTCATGGCCGAAGTCCACACCTTTTATCTGCCATAGGCTCCTGCTTAGACTATAATTCGAAAAATACACTCAATGTTTTAATTTAGAGTTAGAGTAAACGTGATATCACCTTTTTACTGGGTTGAAAAAAATAAATCTAAAAAAATATTTCATGCCAGTTTAGGATACTTTGAATCTTAGTCTTCCAGTGGACATAAACGTTAGTCAGGTAATGTCTTTCTTTTCAACTATAATGATAGTCAAATAGAGAGGCAACATATTTATAGAGATAAAATACACCCCTTAGTGATACGTTGTATGTATCTGTGATAATGGCTTGTTACGTATTCCACAATGATTGCGGCTGGATCTCAATCTCAATGTGTGTGGCACACATCTCCATGAACAAAAAGAACACCTTTATAATCATAGTGAATAGATGTCACTGCCAAATATTCACAAGGTTTTCATTTTGCTGCTGTAAGCCATTTATTCAACTTAAGACTTGCAAAAAGGAAATCTGGAGAGGGAATTACAAACAGCATGCAAAGTCTAGTTCGCTGACATATTTCTTCTACTTGCCTTGAAAGAGCTAAAACTATCAGCGCCACCTATTGTCAGAGGTAGGGAGGGAGTCAGACGTGCGATATCGTGATGTCAAAAACAAAACTATATTAACAGCCATTACAAGGTGACCCAGTGACGGTCATTACATGGTGAACCAGTAAGAGTCATTACACGGTGAACCAGTAACAGCCATTACACAATTAAGCAGTAACTGCAATTACACAGTGAACCAGTAACAGCCATTAACACTATGAACAAGTAACAGCCATTACACAGTCACAGCCATTACATGGTGAAAGGGTAACAGTAATTACATAGTGAACCAGTAACAGCCAATACACTGTGAACCAGTAACAGCCATTACACAGTGACCCAGTAACTGTCATTACACAGTGAACCAGTGACAGCCATTACAAAGTAAACCAGTGACGGCCATTACCCAGTGAACCAGTAAAAGCCATTACACAGTGAACCAGTAACAGCCATTAAGCAGTGAGCCAGTGACAGTCATTATACACTAAACCATTATCAGCCATTACGTAAGGAATTAGTGACATCCATTACACAGGGAATCAGTAAGTGCCATTACACAGTGAACCAGTAACAGCCATTACGCAGCGAACCAGTGATATCCATTACACAGGGAATCAGTAAGTACCATTAAACAGTGAACCAGTAACAGCCATCCCGCAGTGAACCAGTAACTGTCGTTACACAGTGAACCAATAACCGTCACTATGCAGTAAACCAGTAACAGCCATTACTCGGGGAATCAGTAACTGCCATTACACAGGGAACCAGTAACAGAAACTACATGGTGAAAGAGTACCAGCCATTACACAGTAAACCTGTACCAGCCATTACACAGTAAACCTGTAACAGCCATTACACAGTGAACCAGTAAGCCATTACACAGTGAGCCAGTAAGAGTCATTACACAGTGAACCAATAAAAGCCATTACACAGTGAACCAGTAATAGCCTTTACACAGTGAACCAGTAACTGTCATTACACTGTGAACTAGTAACAGCCATTACACAGTGAACCAATAACTGTCATTACACAGTGAACCAGTAACAACCATTACAATAATCAGTCCCAATTCACAACTGTACTATTATCTTCAGATCTTTCACCTTAAACAAACAGTCTTTATGTCAAAGTGACACAATGGACTGAGGAGTATGGAAGAGCACTGTCACAACAATTAACTAACTTAACTCATCAAAATGTCATCAGGCTGAATCTACTCATGTGTGCTGATGGCAAATGTGATGACGGATGATAGTAATGTGGGCTGCGACGAAGTGATAGCTTGGCCTTTTCTTACAATAAAATAGGGCATAATTAGTTTTAGCATGAGATTGACAAGTTGTCTCTATTAGCCTAATGAATCTGTCACCTCGCGACTTGTCCATTACCACACATTGTTCAGATTTGCCATTTAACCTTCATCTACTCTCAACCACACAAAAAACTTACAAGTGAGCATTCACCAACAGCTGTTGAAGTTTTACCTTTAACTTCTTTTAAGTTATAAAATCCCCTCGGATTTCACAGGATTCCCACCAACTTAGTAAAGGCAAGGTGATTAGTGTGTGAGAAATAACAGGATTTACAGTACCATTTACATCACCAGTCACATACTTCTTAATGAAGATAGGTATGTGGACACATTCAACTGCAGGCAATCAGAATTCTCTATCTGTCCACCATGACCAATATTTTCAATCCCAATGGGGCAACAATATAACTGACGATTCCATTAAAAAGCTGTGTCAGTGCCAGTGGTCAGAGCTAGTGAACGCTTCATTAAAGTATGTAGTGTAACTGCATGACTTAATAAGCACACAGGAAATGATTTACAACATCTATAACCCATAGGCATATCAGGTGTTGAATGACTAACACAACTCCCCGTCTAGCTTCAGGAAAGGTATGCACATGTGGGTGTTAAAAGTAAAGGCAACACCTTCCAGCATGGACACTATTAACCTCAGCTATATTTACAATACCTGTAAATGAAGTTCCTCTGATTACATTAACCTGAGGTAAACCACAACAGCAGGTAGAGTGTACATATCACTCAGTACTCAGTGCTGTTATGGTACCCATACATGCACACACAGGCCAGCTATGTGTACAACACTAGTTCCTTGGTCTGACAACAGTAGAAACAACACTTTCTTAAACCAGGCCTACGTTTATATATATATATATATATATATATATATACATGTACATGTATGTGAGCTACTTTAATGGACATTTCCCCAGCTATTAAATCCATCAGCCACGGTGTTTACAGTGCCTTCATCCATAGCAGTAGGCCAGAATAAGAATTTATTTTATTAATTAATTTGATTGGTGTTTTACGCTGTACTCAAGAATATTTCACTTATATGACGGCGCCCAGCATTATGGTGGGTGGAAACCAGGCAGAGCCCGGGGGAAATCCACGACATCCTCAGGTTGTTGGCAGACCTTTGCATGTTCTGCAGATGAAGCCAGCATGAGCTGGAATTGAACTCACAGCCCCAAAATAAGAAAGTTGTTAGCTCAGGTTGAAGTTGATTTGTGAATATAGGCAAGATCGGCCTACTATTTTGGTTAATGTATGTTTTGCTTACCCCACACAACGAATTAAATACCTTAGCACACTTCAGCCTATATCAGATTTTATAAATCTAGACAGTGGGATGAGCACACTGTAGCAATACCTAACAAAACACTCACTGGTTCATGATCAGGTTTTCCTAATTTTTCAATCAACTTTCTCTGCAATATCCTTTAACGATATTGCAGATATATAACGAGGCAGTATAATATTTATTTATTTATTTGATTGGTGTTTTATGCCGTACTCAAGAGTATTTCACTTATACGATGGGCGGCCAGCATTATGGTGGGTGGAAACCAGGCAGAGCCCGGGGGAAACCCACGACCATCCGCAGGTTGCTGACAGACCTTCTCACGTAGAGAGGAAGAGGAGAGGAAGCCAGCATAAGCTGGACTTGAACTCACAGTGACCGCATTGGTGAGAGACTCCTGGGTCATTATGCTGCGCTAGTGCTTTAACCGACTGAGCCACGGAGGCCACGAGGCAGTATAATACACATGAATATGCCTAACAGTAATTCAAAACACATGAATATGGTATTATATCAAATGCGAGGTTTAGATGCGTAAATGATTTAAATTGTCTGTTAAATTAAGTCTGTTAGAACATCTGGGGCCTTCTTACAGGCAACTGTACATAATGTATGTAATTAACAAGGCTATAACACAAATGTACACGCTTCCTATGGTAGTTCTTTGCTTTGAGGCCTAATGGCTAGAGTGACCGCCCTAAAGTTGGGAGATCCAGGATCAAACCCATGTTGGGTCATACCAAAGGCTTTAAAAATGGTACTCCTTGCTGCCTCGCTTGGTGCTCAGCACCTAGAGTGAGTAAGTGAGTGCTTGGGGTTTAACGCCATACTCAACAATTTTTCAGTCATATGACGATGAAGGAATCCTTTGAGTGTATGTGATGTGCCTCCTTGTTGCAGGACGTATTTCCACCGCTCTTTTATCTAGTGCTGCTTCACTGGGATGACTTACCAAAGGCAAGTAAGTCACCCTGCCCAAGCCATTATATTGATAAGGGTTCACCAGTCGTTGCACTATCCCCTTCACGCTGAACGCCAAGCGAAGAAGTTTCAACTTCCTCTTAGTTGTGACTCGACCCAGGATTGACCCTGGATGTACCGCTTTCCACCGCTCTTTTATCTAGTGCTGCTTCACTGAGATGACTTACCAAAGGTAAGTAAGCCGATACGGGTCAACCAGTCATTGCCCTATCCCCGTCATGCTGAACACTAAGTGATCAAGTTACAACTTCCTCTTTTAAAGTCTTAGGTGCGACTCGACCCAGCTCAGCACCAAGAGGATGGAATCCAAAATTATGACTGTTTGGCCTGGTGTCAGTATAATGTGACTGGGTGGGGTGTTATGTCTGGTGTCTTTGGCATGATACTTCAGTGGTTGCAGCACTTTGGCGACATGTACTTTCCTTGTTGCAAGAAGACACAGTATATGTACACACACCTAATGACACCTGGTATGACCGATAAATTGCTAAAAGTACGACGTTAAACCCCAATCATTCATTCATTCATTCACTCACTCTCCCTGTAAGACAGACGACACACACCTAAAGGCTGGTCATGTCTATGCCTAAGCACAGGGGTTTTCTCATGTGCAGCACTGTCACTTCAACTCAATGAAAGACATCTTACTTCTGTGTCAACTTGATGTCATGTTTTCTGTTTTGTTTTTATTTATTTATTCATTTTTTTTTAAAACAAACATATAAAAGAATGATTCACAATTATTAATCAGGGTATGCTATAAGAGTGACTTAGTGTACTGTCCTAGGCTCAAATTTTCCCAGGTTAGGAAAAATAGCTCTGAGCCTGATTTATTTATTCATCTGACTGGTGTTTTAAAACATACTCAAGAACAGTTCATTTGTATGACGGTGGCAAATCCCTGGGTGGGAGGAAACGGGACAAATCCACAACTATCCGCAAGTTGCTGTCAGACTATCCCATGTACATCTGGAGAGGGAGCCAGTATCAACAGATGTTCCTGGAAAATTATACTGCACTAGCAGACTAACAACTAGGCCATGAAGGCCCATAGCTTGACCATGAGGACTGGAGCTTATTTCTGTTACACACTGAGGAGGTATTTTGAAACAGGGAAGGGGAGGGAGGAGGGGTAGATGGGGTGGAGAAAAGGTCAGCTTCACATGATATCACATTTCCTGACCTAGAGAGCCTCCCATAGGGTAATTTACATGTATTCTGATGTCAATAAAAAAAAACCTGTGTCAGAGAGGCCAAATATGTCTGCTGTCACCTGACCACCCACTACAGTGGACACTCATGTAAGCCAGCCCCTGCTGGCCATTTGTCAGCAACCAGTTACAACACAAGCACATGCTGACAAGGCTAGATCTACCTTGTCAAGATAACCCCTGCTGGCCATTTGTCAGCAACCAGTTACAACACACAGGCACATCCTGACAAGGCTAGATCTACATTGTCAAGTCAGCCCCTGCTGGCCATTTGTCAGCAACCAGTTACAACACACGCACATCCTGACAAGGCTAGATCTACATTGTCAAGCCAGCCCCTGCTGGCCATTTGTCAGCAACCAGTTACAACACACGCACATCCTGACAAGGCTAGATCTATATTGTCAAGCCAGCCCTTACTGGCCATTTGTCAGCACCAAGTTACAACCCAAACACATGCTGACAAGTGGCCAAAGCTAAGGGCTTTCTCCTAACCTCACACAGTACAGGAGAAGCTCAGGGCTTTCTCCTAACCTAACACAGTACAGGAGAAGCTCAGGACTTTCTCCTAACCTCACACAATACAGGAGAAGCTGAGGACTTCATCCTAACCTCACACAGTACAGGAGAAGCTCAGGACTTTCTCCTAACCTAACACAGTACAGGAGAAGCTGAGGACTTCATCCTAACCTCACACAGTACAGGAGAAGCTGAGGACTTTCTCCTAACCTCACACAGTGCAGGAGAAGCTCAGGACTTCATCCTAACCTCACACAGTACAGGAGAAGCTCAGGACTTTCCCCTAACCTCACACAGTACAGGAGAAGCTCAGGACTTCATCCTAACCTCACACAGTACAGGAGAAGCTCTGGACTTTCTCCTAACTTCACACAGTACAGGAGAAGCTCAGGACTTCATCCTAACCTCACACAGTACAGGAGAAGCTCAGGGCTTTCTCCTAACTTCACACAGTACAGGAGAAGCTCAGGACTTCATGCTAACCTCGCACAGTACAGGAAAAGCTCAGGACTTCATCCTAACCTCACACAGTACAGGAGAAGCTCAGGACTTTCTCCTCACCTCACACAGTACAGGAGAAGCTGAGGACTTCATCCTAACCTCACACAGTACAGGAGAAGCTCAGGACTTCATCCTAACCTCACACAGTACAGGAGAAGCTCAGGACTTTCTCCTCACCTCACACAGTACAGAAGAAGCTGAGGACTTTCTCCTAGCCTCACACAGTGCAGAAGCTCAGGACTTTCTCCTGACCTCACACAATAGAGGAGAAGCTTAGGACTTTCTCCTAGCCTCACACAGTACATTGGAAGCTCAGGGCTTTCTCCTAACCTCACACAGTACAAGAGAAGTTCAGGACTTTCTCCTTACCTCACACATTACAGGGGAAGTTCAGGACTTTCTCTTAACCTAACACAGCACATTAGAAGCTCAGGGCCTTCTCCTAACAACACACAGTACAGGAGAAGCTCAGGACTTTCTCCTCACCTCACACAGTACAGAAGCTCAGGACTTTCTCCTGACCTCACATAATAGAGGAGAAGCTCAGGGCTTTCTCCTAACCTAACACAGTACATTAGAAGCTCAGGGCTTTCTCCTAACCTCACACAGTAAAGGAGAAGCTCAGGACATTTTCCTAACCTCACACAGCACAGGAGAAGCTCAGGACTTTCTCCTGACCTCAAACAGTACAGGAGAAGCTGAGGACTTCATCCTAACCTCACATAGTACAGGAGAAGCTCAGGACTTTCTCCTGACCTCACACAATGCAGGAGAAGCTCAGGACTTCATCCTAACCTCACACAGTACAGGAGACGCTCAGGACTTTCTCCTAACCTCACACAGTACAGGAGAAGCTCAGGACTTCATCCTAACCTCACACAGTACAGGAGAAGCTCAGGACTTTCTCCTAACCTCACACAGTGCAGGAGAAGCTGAGGACTTAATCCTAACCTCACACAGTACAGGAAAAGCTCAGGGCTTTCTCCTGACCTCACACAGTGCAGGAGAAGCTCAGGACTTCATGCTAACCTCGCACAGTACAGGAGAAGCCCAGGACTTCATCCTAACCTCACACAGTACAGGAGAAGCTCAGGGCTTTCTCCTAACCTCACACAGTGCAGGAGAAGCTCAGGACTTCATGCTAACCTCGCACAGTACAGGAGAAGCTGAGGACTTCATCCTAACCTCACACAGTACAGGAGAAGCTCAGGACTTTCTCCTAACCTCACACAGTACAGGAGAAGCTCAGGACTTCATCCTAACCTCACACAGTACAGGAGAAGCTCAGGACTTTCTCCTGACCTCACACAGTACAGGAGAAGCTCAGGACTTCATCCTAACCTCACACAGTACAGGAGAAGCTCAGGACTTTCTCCTGACCTCACACAGTACAGGAGAAGCTCAGGACTTC
Organism: Liolophura sinensis; assembly: GCF_032854445.1. NCBI lineage: Eukaryota > Metazoa > Mollusca > Polyplacophora > Chitonida > Chitonidae > Liolophura > Liolophura sinensis. The sequence goes on from NC_088295.1 coordinate 2,296,232, forward strand.
ATCCTAACCTCACACAGTACAGGAGAAGCTCAGGACTTTCTCCTAACCTCACACAGTACAGGAGGAGCTCAGGACTTTCTCCTGACCTCACACAGCACAGGAGAAGCTCAGGACTTCATCCTAACCTCACACAGTACAGGAGAAGCTGAGGACTTTCTCCTGACCTCACACAGTACAGGAGAAGCTCCAGACATCAACCCATCAAAAGGAGAGGCTCAGAGCTTTCTCCTAGCCTCACACAGTACAGGAGAAGCTCCAGACATCAACCCTATCCACACACAGAGAGCAGCCAGCATAAGTCAGGATCTAGCCAAGCTGTTTGTACACCAGGGAACAAACATGCTTTCTATAGGTGATGTGACAAAGTCCCTACAATACGTACAAACAATACAGATATTCACGTATCAACATGTTAAACTTGTGTTGTGGCAGCTCTGTTTGATTCATACATATTTTCAAAACAATAACATGCTAGAAACTGTCTCTATGTTGTGTTTTGACACTTTTTTCTGACACATATTACGGCCTACGTTTCCTCTTATGACAGTTACCTGGGCTTTACAATGCAGGCTGAGTCCCCCCACCCCCACCCCCCACATATTCCACAGGTAGCAGAGGTCTTAAGCCAGGTTAAATTATTTAGCAGATCATTTATTCCGCCCCCACCCACAAAAACAGACCTATGGGTCTCCTTAAAGGAAATCTTCTCGGTCAGATTGATAGGGGGTGTTTCCAGACATCTCAACCCCTTACGGAACTCAAAATTCAAAAGGTCATTAAAAAATGAAGCAAAATTTCAAACAACACTAAACTTAAAGCTGCCCCTCATCCCAAAATGTAAACACATTTACAAAAATACACTGACGTGGTATAAACCCACAGTCTACCGATGCCAGCAATGCAATAATAATGAGATTTCACTTTTAAACGTCATGTTTTGTCAGCATTTTATGGTTACGCGTACGAATTAAAACAAGGTGAATCTGATTTACTTGTGTACGCTGAAAGTGGGTCCGGCGTTTATTGACATGGGAGTGAGTTTTTCCAGAGGTGAGCGGAAACATGTGCTGACCAGCTGGTCTAGACACAAACACACAAAATCAGCCAGAACTTACTACAAACACCAGCACAACATGGCCAGAAATGTGACCCCTGCTACAATCAATAAACCTCTCTTATTATTAAAGATCATCAAAGCAAACAATATCTGATACATCCCTGGTGCCTCGAGAAAATTGATTAGGAAATTGTGAGCGTAGCGCAGTCTGAAAACATTACAAAAACACATTGGAAAATCGACACAGAACTAAGTCATGGTGAGAGGCTCCCAGATTTTTATGTGTCACATGGTCTAAACGTATGCAACAAGACCTATACAGTTCTCAAACATTCACCTGGCAAGTCCTAGCATAAACAAACAAGCAAGATTTACTCTCCAAATAACACACTGTTGCATAAAATCCTGATAAACACATAACTCTAATGTAAGATGCCTGGTGCTCAGAAATACTATCGGTTTCTAGGCCCTATATGTACACATACAATCCAATACATAAACATGATCATTTATGTACACCTCCTCCTAACAGGAATTAGGTCAACAAGTTGGTAATGCTGAAGTCCAGCAGGAGTTACTCCCCTGTTTTCTGAAAACGCTTTCCTGTTTACCAAGGCCTAACCAAGAGTTACAGTACCATGCTTGTTATTTAAGTACAAAGAGGTCAGTCTTTAACCCTTTTACTGCAGTCTGGTGAGAATACTTGACCTTGTACTTTCCCTTCTATAGTACAGCCATGAACTTCCTAATTATTACATTAAGAATTGCAACAATGAAATCACACCCAAACTCTGGTTTGAAGGTTCGTTCTGGGAAAACCTTGGTTCACTTCTCACATGATATGTTCATGTCCATCGCAGTCCACATCAAAACTTCTACATTGCATATTATGCTATTACAATCCTTAACACAAAGCTAAGTTCCCATGTTTGCTTCTTATCTCTCTTAAATTACATACGCATTTCATTACAACATAAAAATATACAACACATGTACCTGCATGAAAAGATAATACATTTATCATAGTTTCCATCTACAGGACAACTGCCAGGTTGCGAGAATTATTTGCAGTTGTAGCACTTTGTTGCATGTTACAACAATTTATTCAAAATTTGACAACCATATTTCTACATCAATATTTAACCTTACTGACGATACTAGCATGCACTTAATAACCAGGTGATGATACCAGGCCCAATTTGATTTTCTGTCAAACACTCTGCACACAGCACATAAAACCCAGATATGGGCAAGGATAAAAATTTGTAAACAGATACATGTAAAACTACTATAGTAAATTATACCCAGCCAAGTTACACTTTAAGATAAATTTTTAATGCTGTCAGTCAAGGGGACTCTTCCTGTGCGATGTTTAGAAATTTAAGATTCTGCTGAAGGAGGTAAACACAACATCTGATTCAATGCAGGTGCACAAGACCGATATGATTGATAAATGTTCTTGCTTGATACGTGTAGACTGAACTCAATATTCATGTATAGGTGTAGGTACACTTGTTTGATTGGGGTGAAAAATATTTCTGTTCTACGATGACTGTTATTTTCTGAATGGAAGAAGTCACTGCATCTTTACAACTGCAGACTACAGTGTATTCGTTAAGCAAATCTCTGTCCACACCAACTATCAATTCTCAGCAGACCCACACCTTGTTGGCTCGAATATGGTTAATACCAGAACATATTTATATGATTGGAAAACCTTGAAAAACACAAAAATCATAAATACATCATAATCAGAGAAAATAAAATGGTGGAGTCTGATGATTTATTTTTGATGTGTGTGAGTGTGTATACATATATATGTGTGTGCATGTGTAAACAGGTGTTCAGCAGAAGGGATAGTGGTGCATGGCTCTATTACACACAAACTAAAGACGCCTACCTGCAAGGTTATCCAGCATGAAGGTCAGCAACTTCGTGGTCCCATTATGATCATTGTACACATTCATGATATCAGATGACAGAGGGTTCCCATTCAAACCTAAACCACAAACAAAATCAGTGTTTCATTTAAATGAACTGAATCATTGTTCATAGTCGTAAGATTATTGAGTGTTTTACTCCATATAATGAAACTAAAGGGTTTTTCCTTTACATTACAGCAGTCAGATTTATACGTGCAGGAGAACAGGAGAAAGAGAACAGGTCAAGCCTGCAGGAAAAGCAGGATGTTGCCAGATGCCTACTTGTAATACCTGACTAATGGCTGTCACTGAAATGGCAGGAGTTGGATGTGAACCAGTGATCTTATTAGTTAGAACTCGACTTTCCCCAGGAGATCAGGTAGCTTTCTTAGCAATCCCAATATTATAAGGCTCCCAACCACAGAGACCGGATAGACTATTGCCCTGCATGCAGTTTCTGGCGATTCTGTGTTTAATGGCGCTATACAGCCAAAGATGAAGCTATGATCTGTGAAGTACTTATTTGGTTTATTTAGTGACTTATTTATTGCTCAAGGATGTCAAGGATCTTTTCACTTCAATGATGGCAGCCCATTTTACAGTGGATGGAGAGGCTCATACATGTTTTATAAAGTTGCTCAGTGATAGGATATGCAAATATATGGTGTCAATAATCCTCATATTGGGCGACACCATATATACTGTATTTGCATATCTGATCACAGAGTAACCATGTAACAAATTTATCTTGCAAAGACCCATCAATTCAGTGCAGAAGACTGATGTATAGATGAATCGCTTCACCGATGTGACCATTATATGCACAACCTGACAAAGGGAGATAACCTACTCAGCAGACACATTTTAGGTCTTCTGCAGGATTCGAGAATATATCTGTGCCGAACATGACTGTTATTGTCCAATGAAAAGCGGAGTATTTTGGTATTTTGTCTGATGCAGGATAAATGTAGTTCCATAGATCTGTATTCACATAAACAGTCACTCAAGAGACGATACAAGTCACAACAAAGCCATGCAGCCACTTCATTCAAATATGAATTCTCATCTCCCACAATCCTCCTAGGGCAGTTTCTTGTACCTCAAATACAAGCAGGACAGGAATTATTATCCCTTACATTCCATGCGTGAAGTACACGTAGTTCGCTTGTCCGTGTACAGAAAGTTATCATAGCTCCTTTTTTATTTATTTACTCTTATTTAGCTAAATACTGGTTGCACCGTATGGGTGTAGCATGCAGTCTTCCCACTGGATGCACCGTATGGGTGTGGCATGCAGTCTTCCCACTGGATACACTGTATTGGTGTAGCATGCAGTCTTCCCACTGGATGGATGGGTGTAGCATGCAGTCTTCCCACTGGATGCACTGTATGGGTGTGGCATGCAGTCTTCCTGCTGGATACACTGTATTGGTGTAGCATGCAGTCTTCCCCCTGGATGGATGGGTGTAGCATGCAGTCTTCCCACTGGATGGATGGGTGTAGCATGCAGTCTTCCAACTGGGTGGATAGTATGGGTGTAGCATGCAGTCTTCCCACTGGATGCACCGTATAGGTGTAGCATGCAGTCTTCCCACCGGATGGATGGGTGTAGTATGCAGTCTTCCCACTGTATGCACCGTATGGGTGTAGCATGCAGCCTTCCCACTGGATACACTGAATGGGTTTAGCATGCAGTTTTCCCACTCGACGCACTGAATGGGTGTAGCATGCAGTCTTCCAACTGGATGGATGGGTGTAGCATGCAGTCTTCCCACTGGATGCACCGTATGGGTGTAGCATGCAGCCTTCCCACTGGATACACTATGAGTGTAGCATGCAGTCTTCCCACTGGATGGATGGGTGTAGAATGCAGTCTTCTAACTGGGTGGATTGTAAGGGTGTAGCATGCAGTCTTCCCACTGCACGCACCGTATGGGTGTAGCATGCTGTCTTCCCACTGGATGCACCGTATGGGTGTAGCATGCAGCCTTCCCACTGGATACACTATGGGTGTAGCATGCAGTCTTCCAACTGGGTGGATAGTATGGGTGTAGCATGCAGTCTTCCCACTGGATGCACCGTATAGGTGTAGCATGCAGTCTTCCCACCGGATGGATGGGTGTAGCATGCAGTCTTCCCACTGTATGGCACCGTATGGGTGTAGCATGCAGCCTTTCCACTGGATGCACCGTATGGTGTAGCATGCAGTTTTCCCACTGGATACACAGTATGAGTGTAACATGCAGCCTTCCCACTAGACGCACCGTATGAGTGTAGCATGCAGTCTTCCCACTTGACGCACCGAATGGGTGTAGCATGCAGTCTTCCCACTGGATGGATGGGTGTAGCATGCAGTCTTCCCAATGGACGCACCGTATGGGTGTAGCATGCAGTCTTCCCACTGGGCGCACCGTATGGGTGTAGCATGCAGTCCCTTCCCACTGGATGGATGGGTGTAGTATGCAGTCTTCCCATTGGATGGATGGGTGTAGCATGTAGTCTTCCCACTGGATGCACCGTATGGGTGTAGCATGCATATTTCCCACTGGACGCACCGTATGTGTGTAGCATGCAGTCTTCCCACTAAATGTACTTGTACAAGCAGTCCTCAATTCAGGGTTTCATTGTTTATCTACAATCCTACCTAAAATATGTGTTTATTTCCTGATCTACATCTACAATGAAATTAAAACAATCATCAAGATCAAAGCAAATATATTCCTATTTGTATTATATACATACTGGGAAATTGGCAGTTGGAAACTGGAGTGACACACTGTCATCTCTGTATCAACAAAAACTGCATGTGCAAAACAACTGTAGCTTGAAACCAAACCACCCCAGTACATGTACCCATCTGTATAGTGAAGATAGAGAATTCAGGCAACCTGCTCATCATGGCAAATGTGGAAATGGACAAATGAAAGGTGCATTATGTTGATACCTGTGTACCTGTATATACACAACTGCACATGCAGACAATTTAGTTTGTCCACACACAATACCGCAAATTGTACACATCGACACAGTACATAGAGAAATTTGGATACATACGTCAAGCAAAATTAAAATTCCACATGACAAACAACTGGAGTTGAAGCCTGGACATGAATATGGGTATGGATAGACAGACAAATTCATTATACCATAATAAGACCCACCCTAAAACTGTTAGCCCGTGAGTCAGTCGTGCCATCAATACAGATTCGCATTAGACACTTTTTTAAATACATTTGTTTGTGAAGTTCATCTCAGGCTAGGAGAGGGCTTACCTAGCGTTTGGAGCTGGAAGAGTTTGCCAAGTTCATAAGGCAGCACTCGCAGGTGATTGTGATTGAGAAGGAGCTCCCTGAGGTGAATCATGTCCCCAATCTCCGCGGGCAGGCTGCGCAGTTTATTAGAGGAGAGATCCAGGTATGTGAGATGAGTGAGTTTGGCGATATCTGAGGGAGGCGGGTCAGGTAATTGTCATTTAATATAACGATGTCAAATGCTGCAGTCGCCACAGTACGGGAGAGATGTTTCGCACAGTGCCTGGAAAAGAAACAACACGATACCATCAGTTACTGCAAGATTTAGCACAAGATATGCAAAAGAGAAGCAATCTTTAATACAGCAACAGCATTAATACATGCTGTCCAGGATTTGTGACCAATCCTAAGCAGTTGCAGGCACATTGTAAGTGCTAACATTTCCTAGTAAAACATGTACATGTCTGTTTTTTTTTTACATAAGTACAATTCTATTATCTATAAAAGTATTCATTCATTCAAGGCCACAGTTAACTCATTTTTTTTTTTTGTTTCTCATGACCTTCTGGCTTATATGTAACAGAATCTTCACCAAATTCATATTCAACTTTATTTCAAAATTAATAATAAATAATTATTGCGAAGAGCACCTCTATTTTCAGAGATAGGCTCATGAAAAACTAATAATAAACAAACAAATGCCAAACGTTGAAGTCAACCCTGAGGATGTATATGTAAGTGAACTTGCGATCATAGCTGCATCAGGTCCATACATGTAAATGCAACAGCAAAAGGCAGCCAATGAGCTAGCACGATGTCAGACGTACCTGTGATCTCCAGCTCGTACCATGTGGAGCGTTTACCCAGTGCCTGATCTTCACTTGACATAAGGGTATGGGATCTTCGGGGATTAGGTGATTCATATTTTTCTTTCGGCATGACAGTAAAGGGAACTGCAAAGAAAAACAATGAAAAAAGTTAAGGACTTCATGTAAGTTGTATTGTAATGTTTATCTTCACATTTAATGGCCGAGTTTATAAAGTCTTAGACGTGTGGAAATACAATGTTAAGACACTGGAGTACATACGGACTAGTGTAGGGAGTGTTATTATTCATATACATATTTTTTTTCTTCAGGTTTTAAAAAAGAAAACATATAAATAATGCCAAAATCCGATGAAAAAGCATGAAACTTCAATACTTTTTGGGAGTTTTTCTTTCAGGAGAAGAGGTTATTTGAAAATTCCTCTTGCTATGTATCATCCTTACATTGTAATATCCAAATAAGGACGTGATTAATGTGTGATAAATTTATTGAATGGAAAGGACCTGGTATCAGTTTCGGTTCTGTTTTACTACTCTTTTCCTGTTATATTGCAAGCATACAGCCTATAAAGCTCCAAACATGCCCTGAAGCAATGTACAGGTTATAAAGTCGAAAAATTGTAGCTGGCTCCAGTCACATTGAAATACCTTTTTTTTTGCATTAGACACTGTAGAATTATGAAAATCACTGCACTACAAATGTAACTTTCTGAAAAATTCTTGAGCACGCAGTTGTTCACCAATCAATTAAATCAATATATAACAAATGTAATTTTCAACCTTATATATTTTCTACGTGTAACATGTTAATGTTAATGATAGCTTGTGGACCACATGCTCTTGACCAGGATTCATGTATGATGTCGCAATAGTATCCAAATGTTACGTAATACCATAGTTTATACATCTCTACGTGTAACATGTTAATGATAATGATACCTAGTGGACCACATGCTCTTGACCAGGATTCATGTATGATGTCGCTATAGTATCCAAATGTTTACTAATACCATAGTTCATACATTCTTTACGTGTAACATGTTAATGTTAATGATACCTAGTGGACCACATGCTCTTGACCAGGATTCATGTATGATGTCGCAATAGTATCCAAATGTACGTAATACCATAGCTTATACATTCTCTACGTGTAACATGTTTAATGTTAATGATACCTAGTGGACCACATGCTCTCGACCAGGATTCATGTATGATGTCGAAATAGTATCCAAATGTTACGTAATACCATAGTTTTATACATTCTCTACGTGTAAACATGTTAATGTTAATGATAGCTAGTGGACCACATGCTCTCGACCAGGATTCATGTATGATGTCGCAATAGTATCCAAATGTTACGTAATACCATAGTTTATACATCCTCTACGTGTAACATGTTAATGTTAATGATAGCTAGTGGACCACATGCTCTCGACCAGGATTCATGTATGATGTCGCAATAGTATCCAAATGTTACGTAATACCATAGTTTATACATTCTCTACGTGTAAACATGTTAATGTTAATGATAGCTAGTGGACCACATGCTCTCGACCAGGATTCATGTTTGATGTCGCAATAGTATCCAAATGTTACGTAATACCATAGTTTATACATTCTCTACGTGTAACATGTTAATGTTAATGATAGCTAGTGGACCACATGCTCTCGACCAGGATTCATGTATGATGTCGCAATAGTATCCAAATGTTACGTAATACCATAGTTTATACATTCTCTACGTGTAACATGTTAATGTTAATGATAGCTAGTGGACCACATGCTCTCGACCAGGATTCATGTATGATGTCGCAATAGTATCCAAATGTTACGTAATACCATAGTTTATACATTCTCTACGTGTAACATGTTAATGTTAATGATAGCTAGTGGACCACATGCTCTCGACCAGGATTCATGTATGATGTCGCAATAGTATCCAAATGTTACGTAATACCATAGTTTATACATTCTCTACGTGTAACATGTTAATGTTAATGATAGCTAGTGGACCACATGCTCTAGACCAGGATTCATGTATGATGTCGCAATAGTATCCAAATGTTACGTAATACCATAGTTTATACATCCTCTACGTGTAACATGTTAATGTTAATGATAGCTAGTGGACCACATGCTCTCGACCAGGATTCATGTATGATGTCGCAATAATCCAAATGTTATATAATACCATAGTTTATCCATTCTAATTCATGATAACACTTATTTAATGCAAGACGGCCTTTACCTTTACTAACACAAAAGTATGCTTCCAAAGAAAATAAAAGTGCCACAAAGATTCAAAATCTTCCCAGATATACAACCTTTTCTCTGCAGAGACGTTTTTAGTCCCTGTGCTGAAGGGCAGAAATACAGATTTTAAACTTGCTAAAATATGCCTCATCACATTATAAAGCTTATGTTGTACATATGAAGACAAACGCTAACCAAAACGAAACTTTGACAGGACATAGAAATACACACATGAACTTATCAGTAAAGATATTTTTCTGGTTCACGTTAACCTTCACACTGTAAATGAAAAACACAGTGCCTCGTTTGAACGAAAAATTGGTGTTTTTCATCGAGAGTACATTTTATGGCTCTTTTATGGCATTACAACGTTCATGAGTTCTTCGTCCAAGTTTAATACTTCTGATTCCAAAACTTACAGAACTGTGCTGGGATTTTGAAATTTGCACTTTCTCATCATGCCTCTCTGGGACCAACTCTTTGTCTTATCATATCCATTGTTGTTTATATCTAAACTCATGCCAGTAATCTGAATTAGGCCTAAAATCCAATCAATATCCAGGTTGAACAAATTTGCTTACTGAAAATACCAAATTCCAGAGCAAATATATTCATTAAACATGTGCTATATCCTCATTTATGACATTATTACACAAAGACAATACAAAACACACAAAGAGGTGGGTCCCAAATATCTATCATACAAAAACTTTGCATGTGTCTTTTTTTCTTTAAAGAAAAAAAAAAAGCCAAAGACCACACCTCAAATGAACTTTTCATATTTTTCCATCTACACTCTAAGTAATTTTCATATTTTCTCCACTTTTAGAGTTCAAGTCCACATGCATGCACATCCTTTGGATGAATCTGACAAAGGATTATTTCAGATTCATGGCTAAATCAAGCATTCCTCCACAGATCCTGCTGTGACATACCATGAGCTGGTGTGCCACTTGCCACCTCATCATAGTTGGCATGTGTTACTACTGTGTTCCATGTAATATGATATCATACCATGAGCTGGTGTGCCAGTTGTCACCTTGTCACAGTGGACATGTGTTACTACTGTGTTGCATGTAATAAAATGACATACCATGAGCTGGTGTGCCTCTTGCCACCTTGTCACAGTGTGTATGTGTTACTACTGTGTTGCATGTAATATATCATACCATGAGTTGGTGTGCCTCTTGCCACCTTGTCATAGTGTGTATGTGTTACTACTGTGTTCCATGTAATATGATATCATACCATGAGCTGGTGTGCCTCTTGCCACCGTGTCATAGTGTGCATGTGTTACTACTGTGTTCCATGTAATAAGATGACATACCATGAGCTGGTGTGCCTCTTGCCACCTTGTCGTAGTGGGCATGTGTTACTACTGTGTTCCATGTAATAAGATGACATACCATGAGCTGGTGTGCCTCTTGCCACCTTGTCGTAGTGGGCATGTGTTACTGCTGTGTTCCATGTAATAAGATGACATACCATGAGCTGGTGTGCCTCTTGCCACCTTGTCGCAGTGGACATGTGTTACTACTGTGTTCCATGTAATGAGATGACATACCATGAGCCGGTGTGCCTCTTGCCACCTTGTCGTAGTGGGCATGTGTTACTACTGTGTTCCATGTAAAAAGATGACATACCATGAGCTGGTGAGCAACTTGCCACCTCGTCATAGTTGGCATGTGTTACTACTGTGTTCCATGTAATATGATATCATATCATGAACTGGTGTGCCACTTGCCACCTTGTCGCAGCGGACATGTGTTACTACTGTGTTGCATGTAATAAAATGACATACCATGAGCTGGTATGCCTCTTGCCACCTTGTCACAGTGTGTATGTGTTACTGCTGTGTTCCATGTAATAAAATGACATACCATGAGCTGGTATGCCTCTTGCCACCTTGTCACAGTGTGTATGTGTTACTACTGTGTTCCATGTAAAAAGATGACATACCATGAGCAGGTGTGCCACTTGCCACCGTGTCATAGTGTGCATGTGTTACTACTGTGTTCCATGTAATAAGATGACATACCATGAGCTGGTGTGCCTATTGCCACCTTGTCGTAGTGGGCATGTGTTACTGCTGTGTTCCATGTAATAAGATGACATACCATGAGCTGGTGTGCCACTTGCCACCTTGTCGCAATGGGCATGTGTTACTACTGTGCTCCATGTAATATACAAAATGGCATTACATGAGCCTGTGTAGCCCAAAATATTTTTAGAACAGTCATATGTATATATTTTATAAAGCTATTATATAAAGCTAAAAGACCGCACATTAAACTTTCATTTCAGTGTTTTTCAAATTGCTTTTTTTTTAAAAATTTTTCCAGAATTTTTTTGTCCAGCTGGATAGTTTACTACTTAAACTAAAAAAACAGTCGGGCAGATTCATCTTCGGTATTTTTAGTGATCATTTAAAGTTAAAACAGTCAAATGTTTCAAAAATTTTTAAAACTTTGATATTCCTGACCTTTATTAATATCTTTGAAACTATAAAGGTGATAAAAAAATTGTGGGACAATTTTTTTAGCCTTTAAATGTATTCAGCTACATAAGTGCCGTATGTTGAAAAGTAAGCGAGAAATAAATGTCTCAAAAACAGAGGGAATAAATGACCAAAATGTCTTGAGGAACATGGTGTATAAGAAAAATCAGCATTAATTTGTTCGCAGTCAAAAATGTGAAGAGATCAACTACTCAAGTAAAATTTAAAAAAATTATAGTTCCATGAAAAGCACAAAATAGTGTTTCATCTTGACATTTGTAAACAAAACCTGCTGCAAGGTGATAAAATATTTCCTTTACACAAGGCAAAAGTGTGCCAGGAGTAAATCAAGGCTGGATTTGAACTTGTAACAACAGCGGCCAGTTGGTTGGGTTAACAATGATTTAGACAGGAATACAAAAAAGTTTACATATTGTGTGCAGCACTTCGTGGAAATTATTAATAGTCACATTGGGACTTGAATGAAAGGAGATGCGAAAAGTCTTTTCAATGTACCTGTCACTGAAGAGAATCAACCATGGTGCAGTCTACTTTGCTAGTTCCGTAAATAACTTCAATAAACATTCAGCACTTACATCTACATGCAACATTGCCATTTATGTTGAATGCGGCATGAGAATTGAATTAGCCCTTAGTCTGGGGTGAAATTTTGAACAATGTCTAATAGGACGATGCCAATCTGTACACTCTCTACCCAATAACTATACAGATTCTGAGGTTAATTACACTCTGCGTGCTGAATATTGGACAAACAAAATAAACAGGGTAGGCGCCTAGGTGCTGTCACCCTTATTTCGGTCACACAGGATTTCACTGCTCCATATGATAAATAGCATATATAACATTTCTGAGTTTTCCCGATTTTCTGTACTCTGGTGTGAATGTAAACAATGTTTTAATTCATGCACAGGTGCAAAACAGTGTGTGCATAGCTCTATATGCCAAACCATCACTCATCAGCTGCTGAGATCAGCAGATCATCGAAGGCACATTGCCTAGCTTTACTGACATACGGTCAACTCCCTGACCGCTGGATAAATACCTTACCTTCATTGAGGACTCCTATCGAACAAATTATGATTCAATGTGGCTTAAGCAGCTGTAAACATTAAGAATTTTTCTTCTCTTCCACCGCTAAATTCAGACAGTATGGCTGCCGCTTCGAGAAGCTTTATTGTAAAACGAAATCTCACTGGATGATATTCTACTTCCCGTTTCTCAAACCGGAAGTGACTTGAAACAAAATGGTGGCTTCCATGGCATGCCGAGGTACTTTGAATGCTCTGCATGCGTACTTCAATGCCAGCTTTTTTCTGTACGCTTTCAATGTACAGGAATAAGTGATTCAGTAATACATTTCTGTCAGAATAAGTGGAAACATAATAACGTAATTTAAATTACGTGAATACCACCTACCTTGCCATGATATGTCAGCAGCAACAACAACATAGCATTATTCTAGTAAAAGATGCTTTCCCAGGGCAGCCCTTTTTGAATGATATACTGTTTTAGTTTGCTGTCTCCAGTAACCTTGCTGGGAGATGTAAAGCTAGTAATGAAGTTTGGTAATATGTTATGCTAGTTTCAATGAAATTCTTTTTGGGTTTCCATCAAAACGACCTCCAGCAAGAACACTGTGCTCATTTCTTTATACAACAAAAATCACATTAACATGCAATCACTTTACAATCTTCAAAGTCCAGAAATAATCTGAAAATGTGTATTTTACAATGGCAACATTTGGCAACATTTATCGGCCACATATATGTATGTATGTATATATATATAGTGCCCATGGCACTAGCTTGAACATGCATTATATATAGATGGTGTACTGGTTAGAGGGTGATCTGACTGTAATTCATTTTTTTTTCGCACAAATCGCATGAAAGCATTTCGGAATCTCAGTCACAAGATCTCACAGGTTTAGGTGGCATAAGATGGGGCCTCTCGCAAACTAATGTTGCTAAGAAATGTAATTTAGCAGTTGCTGCTTACAGCACAATTCAGCAGGCAGACCCGACTATGCAAGATGTACATTCCACATAGCAACTGTTGTAAAATTGCTCCTTTAGTTTGTGAAAGCCCCTGTCTTGTCTTGTCCAAGCCTGCATGAACTCGCAAGACTCCTGAATTGCCGATTTATCTATTCAAGAAATCTGGTCACTAAACTCGTTGGCATCTGTGGCAAGCAGACAATGATAAAAGAAACAGGTATAGACAAATCATTAACAGGAAACGATATCCTGAGAAGTATGCATGGTGTTACTGGAAAATATAGTATGTTACACAGTAGGTAATATTTGGGTGCTATCACAAGGTAGAGTGATGTAAATTTGTGTAAAAATGGACGTATGTCACTGCGATGGAGACAAGAATTACCCATCAAATACGTTCATTTATTTATTTAGTTATTTGATTGGTGTTTTACGCCATACTCAAGAATATTTCACTTATACGACAGCGGCCAGCATTATGGTGGGTGGAAACCGGGCACAGACCGGGGGGAACCCATGACCATCCGCAGGTTTCTGTCAGACCTTCTCACGTATGCATCAAATATGTCTCCATGGCCTTAAGTTTGCAGACACTTATGTTTCTTACGTTTTCGTCTGTTGATTTATTGCAAGCACAACATTGCTCAGAGATGCTCTAAACGGCCTGCTAATGTGATATTTAAGTATTATACTTAAGTATCACATTAAAATATATAGCAAATATAACACAACACTAAAACAATGTTGTGTATGTGGGAAGGTCTGGCAGCAACCTTCCTCCCACCATAATGCCTACCCTTGTATAAGTGAAATATTTTTGAGTATGGCATAAAACGCCAATCAAATAAATAAATAAATGAAACAGTTGGTGTGTCATGTACTCTATCAGCTTTGAAGCTTTAACAAGTTTAGCTTATATGCTCTGTCTTTAATAAATCACCAAAAGAAGTATTTCTTTATTCATTTGGTTATTGTTTAAAGCTACACTGAAGAATTTTTCCCGTATATGATGACGATCAGTTTTATGGGTGGAGGAAACCTGGTATTTGATGAAGTCCGGAGACAATGTAGTGTTTAATCTTTTGGCGTTTGACTTATTTTAGGGCTATTGAGATGTACTTCGAGTCTGAAATGGGCTGAACAACACACTGTCACCTACATCCAGTTGCGATATAAACAGAAGAAAACCCAGCGATACCGAGCTCCCCATGAGTCCAAAAAGGAATCAAACCAGGCCTGGGTATCTAGGAAACAGTCCATACAGTAGGTATCCTGTAGGATAAAATCTGATGTACAACATACTCATTCCAGATTTATCTTTCCTTGTAATGGCTCAGACAGATGCGATGTTTTGGAGATTCCCATGTGGTGGATAGTGGAGGTCACTTGAGTGTTAACAGTAAAGCATACACACACTATGCTCTCTCTGTGGCTCTCTCTCACACTGACAGTCAGCTCCACCCATCACACCAACAGGCATCTCCACCCATCACACTGACAGTTAGCTCCACCCATCACACCGACAGTCAGCTCCACCCATCACACCAACAGTCATCTCCACCCATCACACTGACAGTTAGCTCCACCCATCACACCGACAATGAGCTCCACCCATCACACCGACAGTCATCTCCACCCATCTCACCGACAGTTAGCTCCACCCATCACACTGACAGTTAGCTCCACCCAGCACACTGACAGTTAGCTCCACCCATCACACCAACAGTCATCTCCACCCATCACACCGACAATGAGCTCCACCCATCACACCGACAGTCAGCTCCACCCATCACACCGACAGTCAGCTCCACCCATCAGAGCAACAGTCAGCTCCACCCTTCACACCAATAGTCAGCTCCACCCATCACACCGACAGTCAGCTCCACCCAACACAGCGACAGTGGGCTCCACCCATCACACCAACAGTCGGCTCCTCTCAGTGCGCTGACGGTCGGCTCCATTTATTGCACCCTAGGTCAGCTCCACCCATCACACCAACAATGGGCTGCACTCATCATGCCCATGGTCGGCTCAACCCATTGCGCCCACGGTCGTCTCCACCCATCGCGCCCAATGTCGGCTCCAACTATCGCGCCCAATGTCAGCTCCACCCATCACACCAACAGAGGACTCCATTTATTGCCCCCTGGGTCTGCTCCACCCATCACGTCCATGGTCGGCTCCACCCATTGCGCCCATGGCCGGCTCCACCTATCGCGCCCATGGCCGGCTCCACCCATCACGCCGATGGTCAGCTCCACCCATTGCGCCGATGGTCAATGTACATGTATGAGTGAAGTATTTTTGAGCATGGCATTAATGTGAACATTATAATTATATGTAATAACCTAATATCAAACTTTCTGTTGCATGGTGAGAGAAGAGATTCCTTTATTCAGCAAAATAGTCATAATATTTTTTTTTTCTGTAGAAGTAAACCCAAGGACACCAGGGGTACAGACAGTCCAGCATGGAGGACTAAAACCCCTACAGATGATGTATGGATTCGCCTGTATTATCCTAAACCCAAGCTCACGCTAGAAGATGCCATTATCCGACATAGGGAGTATGCTGTACCAGAGATTTTGGACAGTGAGGATAGTCTGATCTATACAGACATGATGTTAGACATGACTACTACCAAGAAGGTAAGATCTGCTGTCTACAGTGACCAGGAAGATAAGATCTGCTGTCTCAGTGATCAGGAAGGTTTGATACTCAGGTTTGATACAAAGTTAGGTCATGTTTAAAGACTTGAAAGGTGGCAACTACATGTAGGTGAACCAGGTGTGATAAACCTGGTGTCAGTGTTCACTGGGACTTCATGACTGGTGTCTTTGGCATGACATTCCACTTGAACATCACAATAAATATACCCACACAAGGATGGCATAGAATGATACAGCTTATTATTCGCATGCATAATGTTTCTATTCTTGAGTAGTCCATCAAGTACAGTATTAGTATAATACTAAGTTGACATCCTTCCATTGTGTTTGGTTTAGTGTGTGTTAAGATGTATGCTTGGTGCTTAACATCATGTTGCTCTCCATTCTGTGGACAGTGGAATCAAAGCTCAGCTGAAATACAGCTCTTCAGTCAAATTCACACCACCAGATTAGACATGTGATAATTGCTCAAAGTTCATAAGTTACCTGGTCATAATGAGGTGTTACTGATGTTTCTACATATTATTGTATTGAAGCTGAACTTGGAAAAAAAACTTCTTCAGAAATGCAGATCTGTGCCACTTGTTTTCACTGATTGATTGTCAGTATGCAGTTATGAACGGCGTGTTATGTTTGTAGGAGCTATGCCCCTTGAATTTCAAATCATTCTCCAACAATAAACTAGTGAGAATGGGACATGATGGAACTTTGTTTCAGAAATGTTTAAGTTTTAATTAGTGCAGCTTTATGTTTTTGTTTTTTTTTTTTTGCCTCCTCTTGAAAAATTGTTCTCTGCCATTTATTGAACTCCAGGTTTCAATATACATAGATCAAATAATTAGAAACTGATCAAAGAATAGTGCAGTGTTAACGGTTTTGTCTGCATGATCCAGCGGAAATTGTCAGATGATTTATGAGTGATCAAATACGGAATCTGTTACAGACAAAGTTACAGATGATTTATATGTGATCAACTACGGAATCTGTTACAGACAAAGTTACAGATGATTTATATGTGATCAAATACGGAATCTGTTACAGACAAAGTTACAGATGATTTATATGTGATCAAATACGGAATCTGTTACAGACAAAGTTACAGATGATTTATATGTGATCAACTACGGAATCTGTTACAGACAAAGTTCATGAGTCAGTTGAGAGGTACAGCCCATGTTCCACACCAGTTTGAAGACCAGCAAGAAAAAAGGTGCATTGTATTTTGTGAGGTAAGATGAAATTTGAAATAATAAGTCTAAGCTTAAAAATTAACATATTATTGTAGCTGTGAATGTGTGGGTTCCATTTACTCTGTAAGACAACAGTAATTTTACTTCATGTTAGATACAAGGGAAGGAGCCTGAGGAAATCCGTATGAATGCGTTTTAACACCAGAGCAGTAATTTTCCTGTATGTTACAATACAGCAAAAGACTGAATCAGTAAAGAATATCATGGTTGATTTCTGTGTCCATGTAATTTTCTTCCTTGTTAAGTAAAAGTCTCTGGAGAAAATCTGTACATAGCTTTCACAGTCTGTCACACACTCTTTGTCTCGCGTTATCATCGGCTCATTCTCACTAGAGCATTTCTCACCCTTTTTTAATATTCTGTGTTATTTCAGAAATCTGAAGAACAACAGAAAGCATTAGAAATGGGAGCTATAGCAGCTGGTGGAACAGAATTAATACAATCGGTAACTCTGTGACTCTGACCTTCACTTAGATTTGCAGAAGCATCATTATATGTAAAAGTAGGCTGTGTGAAAGGTTAAAAGTCTTGTGCATGCTATAACTCAAGCGGGATAAATTCCAGCTGAGTGAGGCGCTCAAGGGAGATAACTAGGAAGGTAAAGCTGTATCAACTCTTCTGAATTTGTCATGTCAGGCAAAAGAGCGGAGAAGCACTATTTCATTAACCATGTTTTCATTGTGCAATTTGTTGAACCCTACAAATTGTATGAAAATATTGTTTGTCCGGTCTAGTCGAAATTTGATGTGTTGACAAATAGCATTGTGTGAATACAGCTTACTGACTGTTTAAATGCCCTTGTAAGTATAAAAGTTGTTTTGTAATGTGAGCCATGTGTTTGAAAAAAAAATGATCAATTTATTACAAGCATTAAAATTTTGTCATATCTAGAGTTGGCATGGTTGGAGTTCTACACACGCTCATGGAGTTAGAGCTAGAAGAAACATCTGTCTTTTCTTTGTTTCAAAATACATGTGCTTTCCTGTGAATTTTAGTTGTAAAACAATTATAGGAATGACAGTAGATCTTTGTCATGTGGGGTGTCTCTTAGTTTTAGACAGTATGTACATGCAGGTGATGGACCTGTGTATTTAAGGCTGTTTTCCGTTGATTGTTTCAGGTGCAACAAGGGGACATAACCCTGGAGGACTTTGAGTTTGTCTTGTGTACACCAGATCTGCTAACTCACCTCATCCCTATCCGTGCTCTACTCAAGGACAGATTCCCTGTTATTCAGAAGGGTATGTGTACTGCCTTTTGTCTCACATTGATGGGGTTAGCTTTGTCAAGGGAAGGTTATGTGTTACTCCGCGGGTTAGAATTGATAGTGTTCAGCTGTACTTCCAAGGACCAAGGACTTGATAACGTCAGAAAACCAGGAGGCGTCTTCATGTAAAACTGCCTGCGTGCTACTGTTTTTATTGTGAGGTGTTTATAGACGAGTAGTTGACACCTGGCTTTCATTCTCATAGTTCAGCCCTGGCCTTGGACAGAGAATTTGTGGATTCCCCCACTGTCAGCGTTTTGGGGGCCTTGGACAGTGAGTTTGTGGATTCCCCCACTGTCAGCGTTCTGGGGGCCTTGGACAGGGAATTTGTGGATTCCCGCACTGTCAGTGTTTTGGGGCCCTTGGACAGGGAATTTGTGGATTCCCCCTACTCTCAGTGTTTTGGGGGCCTTGGACAGGGAATTTGTGGATTCCCCCACTGTCAGTGTTTTGGGGGCCTTGGACAGGGAATTTGTGGATTCCCCCACTGTCAGCGTTTTGGGGGCCTTGGACAGGAAATTTGTGGGTTCCCCTCACTGTCAGCATTTTGGGGGCTTTGGACAGGGAATTTGTGGATTCCCCCACTGTCAGCATTTTGGGGGCCTTGGACAGGGAATTTGTGGATTCCCTCACTGTCAGCGTTTTGGGGGCCTTGGACAGGGAATTTGTGGATTCCCCCACTGTGAGTGTTTTGAGGGCCTTGGACAGGGAATTTGTGGGTTCCCCTCACTGTCAGCGTTTTGGGGGCCTTGGACAGGGAATTTGTGGATTCCCCCACTTTCAGCATTTTTGGGGCCTTGGACAGGGAATGCGTTTTGGGGGCCTTGGACAGGGAATGTGTTTTGGGGGCCTTGGACAGGGAATGCGTTTTAGGGGCCTTGGACAGGGAATTTGTGGATTCCCCCACTGTCAGCATTTTGGGGGCCTAGGACAGGGAATTTGTGGATTCCCCCACTGTCAGTGTTTTGGGGGCCTTGGACAGGGAATTTGTGGATTCCCTCTTTGTCATTGTTTTGGGGGCCTTGGACAGGGAATTTGTGGATTCCCGCACTGTCAGCGTTTTGGGGGCCTTGGACAGGAAATTAGTTGATTCACCCACTGTCAGCGTTTTGCGGGCCTTGGACAGGGAATTTGTGGATTTCCCCCACTGTCAGCGTTTTGGGGGCCTTGAACAGGGAATTTGTGGATTCCCCCACTGTCAGTGTTTTGGGAGCCTTGGACAGGGAATTTATGGATTCCCCCACTGTCAGCATTTTGGGGGCCTTGGACAGGGAATTTGTGGATTCCCCCACTGTCAGCGTTTTGGGGGCCTTGGACAGGGAATTTGTGGATTCCCCCACTGTCAGCATTTTGGGGGCCTTGGACAGGGAATTTGTGGATTCCCCCACTGTCAGCGTTTTGGGGGCCTTGGACAGGGAATTTGTGGATTCCCCCACTGTCAGCATTTTGGGGGCCTTGGACAGGGAATTTGTGGATTCCCCCACTGTCAGCGTTTTGGGGGCCTTGGACAGGGAATTTGTGGATTCCCCCACTGTCAGCGTTTTGGGGGCCTTGGACAGGGAATTTGTGGATTCCCTCACTGTCAGCATTTTGGGGGCCTTGGACAGGGAATTTGTGGATTCCCCCACTGTCAGCGTTTTGGGGGCCTTGGACAGGGAATTTGTGGATTCCCCCACTGTCAGTATTTTGGGGGCCTTGGACAGGGAATTTGTGGATTTCTTCATTGTCAGCGTTTTGGGGGCCTTGGACAGGGAATTTGTGGATTCCCCCACTGTCAGCGTTTTGGGGGCTTTGGACAGGGAAATTGTGGATTCCCCCACTGTGAGTGTTTTGAGGGCCTTAGACAGGGAATTTGTGGATTCCCCCACTGTCAGTGTTTTGGGGGCCTTGGACAGGGAATTTGTGGATTCCCCCACTGTCAGTGTTTTGGGGGCTTTGGACAGGGAAATTGTGGATTCCCCCACTGTCAGCGTTTTGGGGGCTTTGGACAGGGAAATTGTGGATTCCCCCACTGTGAGTGTTTTGAGGGCCTTAGACAGGGAATTTGTGGATTCCCCCACTGTCAGTGTTTTGGGGGCCTTGGACAGGGAATTTGTGGATTCCCCCACTGTCAGTGTTTTGGGGGCCTTGGACAGGGAATTTGTGGATTTCCCCACTGTCAGCGTTTTGGGGGCCTTGGACAGGGAATTTGTGGATTCCCCCACTGTCAGTATTTTGGGGGCCTTGGACAGGGAATTTGTGGATTTCTTCATTGTCAGTGTTTTGGGGGCCTTGGACAGGGAATTTGTGGATTCCCCCACTGTCAGCGTTTTGGGGGCTTTGGACAGGGAAATTGTGGATTCCCCCACTGTCAGTGTTTTGAGGGCCTTAGACAGGGAATTTGTGGATTCCCCCACTGTCAGTGTTTTGGGGGCCTTGGACAGGAAATTTGTGGATTCCCCCACTTTCAGCGTTCTGGGGGCCTTGGACAGGGAATTTGTGGATTCCCCCACTGTCAGTGTTCTGGGGGCCTTGGACAGGGAATTTGTGGATTCCCCCACTGTCAGCGTTCTTGGGGCCTTGATGAAACCTTGAAAACAGCCCGTCATTGTGCAACGGAAAGTGTATGGTGTTAGAACAATCAAATAAATAAATGGGGACTAATTTTACTGTCTGTTTACAAGACGTGACAGTGATTGCTTGAAAATGAGAAGAATAGTTGCATAATTTTTTCTTTACAACCTCAGTAGAAAAGAACCTACTCCCAGTGAGAAGCTATGTACATTCCCTGATGTCTACAGTCTGCTTATTCTGTCATGCCTGCAGGCAAAAAGTGTGCTGATGAACTCAGGCAAAGTTGAGTCGTTTGAAAAATTGTTCTGAAGTTAAGAGAAAGCCTTGATCCCGATATTGAAAAATTGTGCTCCTTACAGAAATTAGCCTCCCATGGTGGCAGTCCACTGGCACCCATCTCAGTTTTTCCTGCATGAACATTTGAGTGGTTTACTCTGTGTGAACAAGAATCTGTTGCCCCAGTAGGGAATGATGTTCCTACCAGAGACAATTCTACCAGACTCTCGTAGGAATCAACAGTGAACCCAAAATTTGAGGTTTCATATTTTATGTTTACAGGCAACTTGTCGCCCAATGTTGAAGAGATGATGTTACTGTTTGCCAGAGGTGTGTCTTACAAATCACAGAGGATTTCTGAGGCAGTTGCACAGGTCCAGATTCCTTTTGGCCAGGTATGTAAACCTCAGAAACATCAGGTCCAGATTCCTTTTGGCCAGGTATGTAAACCTCAGAAACATCAGGTCCAGATTCCTTTTGGTCAGGTATATAAACCTCAGAAACATCAGGTCCAGATTCCTTTTGGTCAGGTATATAAACCTCAGAAACATCAGGTCCAGATTCCTTTTGGTCAGGTATGTAAACCTCAGAAACATCAGGTCCAGATTCCTTTTGGTCAGGAATGTAAACCTCAGAAACGTTAGGTCCAGATTCCTTTTGGTCAGGTATATAAACCTCAGAAACGTCAGGTCCAGATTTCTTTTGGTCAGGTATGTAAACCTCAGAAACGTCAGGTCCAGATTCCTTTTGGTCAGGTATGTGAACCTCAGAAACGTCAGGTCCAGATTTCTTTTGGTCAGGTATATAAACCTCAGAAACGTCAGGTCCAGATTTCTTTTGGTCAGGTATATAAACCTCAGAAACGTCAGGTCCAGATTTCTTTTGATCAGGTATGTAAACCTCAGAAACATCAGGTCCAGATTTCTTTTGGTCAGGTATATAAACCTCAGAAACATCAGGTCCAGATTCCTTTTGGTCAGTTATGTGAACCTCAGAAACATCAGGTCCAGATTTCTTTTGGTCAGGTATGTGAACTGTGGAAATGACAGGTCCAGATTCCGTTTGGTCAGTTATGTGAACCTCAGAAATGTCAGGTCCAGATTCCTTTTGATCAGGTATGTAAACCTCAGAAACGTCAGGTCCAGATTCCTTTTGGTCAGGTATATAAACCTCAGAAACATCAGGTCCAGATTCCTTTTGGTCAGGTATATAAACCTCAGAAACATCAGGTCCAGATTTCTTTTGATCAGGTATGTAAACCTCAGAAACATCAGGTCCAGATTTCTTTTGATCAGGTATGTAAACCTCAGAAACATCAGGTCCAGATTCCTTTTGGTCAGTTATGTGAACCTCAGAAACGTCAGGTCCAGATTCCTTTTGATCAGGTATGTAAACCTCAGAAACATCAGGTCCAGATTCCTTTTGGTCAGGTATATAAACCTCAGAAACATCAGGTCCAGATTCCTTTTGGTCAGGTATGTGAACTGTGGAAATGACAGGTCCAGATTCCTTTTGGTCAGTTATGTGAACCTCAGAAACGTCAGGTCCAGATTCCTTTTGGTCAGGTATATAAACCTCAGAAACGTCAGGTCCAGATTCCTTTTGGTCAGGTATATAAACCTCAGAAACATCAGGTCCAGATTCCTTTTGGTCAGGTATGTAAACCTCAGAAACATCAGGTCCAGATTCCTTTTGGCCAGGTATGTAAACCTCAGAAACATCAGGTCCAGATTCCTTTTGGTCAGGTATATAAACCTCAGAAACATCAGGTCCAGATTCCTTTTGGTCAGGTATGTAAACCTCAGAAACATCAGGTCCAGATTCCTTTTGGTCAGTTATGTGAACCTCAGAAACATCAGGTCCAGATTTCTTTTGGTCATGTATGTGAACTGTGGAAATGTCAGGTCCAGATTCCTTTTGGTCAGTGGTGTGAAAAAGGAGGAGTTAAACTGTTGGGAATTTTGTGATTTCTCCTTGAATGAATGTGGTGTTACAGGATTAATAAAATACTGTATAGCTCAGCATCCCTTGTGGAAGGGGCCAAATATCTGTTTGGGGTTTATCTGCAGTCTGTCGGTCTGTCTGTGTCACATTTTGTTTCAGGAATTACTCCCTTACACCAAGGCATCTGATCACATTTTATGAGATATATGATTCAGACCTGGTTTCCAAGTACACCATTGTTTCAAATTTAAGATCCATATAGGCCTTTGTTAAGGGGCTGAGCTGGTGTATAGTCTCTTCATCTATTTGTTGGTCGAGTGACCCCGATCTGACATCGGTTTTAAAAAACGAAAAGTTCTGATGGAAAATTTGCATGAAATGGCATTGTAATTACAAGATAGTGAAGCTGAGGACCAAAAATAACAGTGTCCAGCTTTATGTTTTCTTCATTTTTGTATTATAAGCTTAAACACTGAACATTTACAGTCACCATTTAACAGCCAGGTTTGATGAATCCTCTCTTGCAGTTGAACATGCCATTAGAACAGCTTGTTGAAAATTTCCAGGAGGTTGTCACATCTGTGTCATCCAATAGGCCTGCAAAGCTAGGTAAGTATTCATCTTCTTTCTGGTACAAATGCACATCTTAACTCAGCAAAAAGTCCCACCTTTCTGACATCACTGGGAGACAGTTGTAACTTTAGTCTTTAGTCCAGACTAAAGTGTTATATACTTTGTATTATGTTGAGACTGGTATTAAGATTTAAGCCTGGCTTAACCTTATTGTACTTTTGAACAATTGGTCCCAGTCTGATACTGTCAATATTACATGGTATTAAGTCTAACAGCAATTTCTAAAAGCCTGTAGACTTTGTTGCCCAATAAGGCAGTTTAAGTCTTTGATCACTACAGGTAAAACAGAAAGTTGCACTGTAGGCCTACCATGAGAACAGGCAACTTTAGCTGATATTAACTTACTGATTACCTGTCACGCTGTGGTTCAGAGGCACAAATAATGACACATCTTTCCATGTTAAGTTCACAAACGTTCATCTACTCAAAATAACTTTTGCCAAATAAACACTCATGTTATAGTAAATGTAACAAAAAATTTTTGCATAACAATTTTGACATGTCACATGGTACAGCAAGATTTTTTTAACCTTCAGCAACTGTAACTAGAAACTCACGGATTCCAGACAGGCCTTGCCATTAAAGTTTGATCACTTCTGTCCTCCACACACATAACTGGGCTGTCTTTGGAGAGTTATGCAATTTTTAACATGGCCATCTGTTATACAATGCAGGTGAGCAATTGGCTTGCCTTAGCAGACTTTGCTGCTTCTCCTGACCAAACTTCCCTGACCGAAGCTTTCACTGGTAGTTTTACTCAAAAGCAAAGGAATACTGGGGCTTTCTTCTATATATTGCTCAGAAGAAACAGTCCTCAGAATTCTGGTAGTGTTTTGCCTTTCTGGTACATAATTAGCTATAATGGCTTGGCTCTCCTGATGACATGTAGGTATCCTTCAAAAGGATATATTCTTGATTCCTCGTAGGAATCATTTGAGTACCTTGAAAAGATTTTGGTATATTAGTTGGGAGATGTTTCTCAAAGGTGTCTCACACTGATGGCATATACTGCAGTGACAGCTGTGTAATGTTACAATTTTACACAGTTTGCGCAGTGCCATTTTGTCAGGATCTGTGACCAAGCCCCAGGTTTTTGACAGCTATTATATCAGTGCTGTTTTATCAGGATCTGTGACCAAGGTATTTGTGACAGCTGACTATTTTATCCATGTCATTTGGTCAGGATCTGTGTCCAAGCCCCTGGTTTTTGTGACGTGACTATTTTATACGTGCCATTTTGTCAGGATCTGTGATCAAGCTGTCAGGTTTTCTTCACAGCTGATTACTTTAACCATGCTCTAACCATGTTAACTGCACCGTTTTGTCAGGACCTATGATTAAGCCCCCAAGTTTTTCTCTCAGCTGACTATTTTGTTGTTTTGTCAGAACCTGTGATAAAGCTGTCAGGTTTTCTTCACAGCTATTTCCTCTGTGCCATTTTGTCAGGAATCATGATCAAGCCCCCAACATTTCCTCACAGCTGACTATTTTGTCTGTGCTGTTTTGTTAGGAAAACCTGACAGCTTGATGTTGATTCCTGACAGCTGACCATTTTGTCTGTGCTGTTTTGTTAGGAAAACCGGACAGCTTGATGTTGATTCCTGACAGCTGACCATTTTGTCTGTGCTGTTTTGTTAGGAAAACCGGACAGCTTGATGTTGATTCCTCACAGCTGACCATTTTGTCTGTGCTGTTTTGTTAGGAAAACCTGACAGCTTGATGTTGATTCCTGACAGCTGACCATTTTGTCTGTGCTGTTTTGTCAGGAAAACCAGACAGCTTGATGTTGATTTCTCACAGCTGACTATTTTGTCTGTTCTGTTTTGTCAGGAAAGCCTGACAGCTTGATGTTGATTCCTCACAGCTGACCATTTTGTCTGTGCTGTTTTGTTAGGAAAACCTGACAGCTTGATGTTGATTCCTGACAGCTGACCATTTTGTCTGTGCTGTTTTGTTTGGAAAACCTGACAGCTTGATGTTGATTCCTCACAGCTGACCATTTTGTCTGTGCTGTTTTGTTAGGAAAACCGGACAGCTTGATGTTGATTTCTCACAGCTGACTATTTTGTCTGTCCTGTTTTGTCAGGAAAACCTGACAGCTTGATATTGATTTCTCACAGCTGACTATTTTATCTGTTTTGTTTTGTCAGGAAAACCTGACAGCTTGATGTTGATTTCTCACAGCTGACTATTTTGTCTGTTCTGTTTTGTCAGGAAAACCTGACAGCTTGATGTTGATTCCTCACAGCTGACCATTTTGTCTGTGCTGTTTTGTTAGGAAAACCCGACAGCTTGATGTTGATTCCTGACAGCTGACCATTTTGTCTGTGCTGTTTTGTTAGGAAAACCTGACAGCTTGATGTTGATTCCTCACAGCTGACCATTTTGTCTGTGCTGTTTTGTTAGGAAAACCGGACAGCTTGATGTTGATTTCTCACAGCTGACTATTTTGTCTGTCCTGTTTTGTCAGGAAAACCTGACAGCTTGATGTTGATTTCTCACAGCTGACTATTTTGTCTGTTTTGTTTTGTCAGGAAAACCTGACAGCTTGATGTTGATTCCTTACAGCTGACGACCGGCCCGGATAGCACAGTTAGTAGAGCGCCCGCTTCGGGGCTGGTAGATCCAGGATCAATCCTTGATCGAGTCACACCTAAGACTTTAAAAGAGGAAGTTGTAGCTTCCTCGCTTGGCGTTCAGCATGAAGGGGATAGTGCAACAACTGGTTGACCCGTATCAGTATAATGGCTCGGGCGGGGCGGCATACTTGCCTTCGGTAAGTCGTCTCAGTGAAGCAGCACTAAATAAAAGAGCGGTGGAAATCCGTCCTGCAACAAGGAGGCACATTACATGTACATGCACCCTAATGATTCCTTCGTCGTCATATGACTGAAAAATTGTTGAGTACGACGTTAAACCCCAAGCACTCACTCACTCACCCTTACAGCTGACCATTTTGTCTGTGCTGCTTTGTTAGGAAAACCTGACAGCTTGATGTTGATTTCTCACAGCTGACTATTTTGTCTGTTCTGTTTTGTCAGGAAAACCTGACAGCTTGATGTTGATTCCTCACAGCTGACCATTTTGTCTGTGCTGTTTTGTTAGGAAAACCGGACAGCTTGATGTTGATTCCTCACAGCTGACCATTTTGTCTGTGCTATTTTGTTAGGAAAACCTGACAGCTTGATGTTGGTTTCTCACAGCTGACTATTTTGTCTGTTTTGTTTTGTCAGGAAAACCTGACAGCTTGATGTTGATTTCTCACAGCTGACTATTTTGTCTGTTCTGTTTTGTCAGGACCTATGATCTCAAAGGTCCAGATTGTGAGCCCTCCGTCAGAAGAGCGCTTTACGCTGCAGTTGGCAGGCTATGTGCCGGGTCATGATAAAAAGCCAGCTGTGAAGACAGAGGAAGCTGTGAGGGAGGAGAAGGAAAAGCTGGAGGACTCAGACTCCGACTTGAATGATGAGGCAGTCGCATCGGCAGAAAGATGACAGCAGTACAGCCCTCCTAACAAGTGCTTGGTGTGGTGTGAACGTAAGCCAGAACTAGCATGTAGAAAATCTACTCGGGCTCTGACACTGTATGGATGTTTAACAGTGAAGATGTGTCCACAAAAAATGTGGTTACATTGTTTACATATGGATTCATTTGTCATTCATGTAACACCACGCTGGAGTAGTATGATAATTAACAGATTGTGTGAGTAACAAGGACACCTGTAAACACAGATCTGTTCTATTAGCTCATCAGTGACAAAGATCAACATCCTCAGAAAATAATAAAAATATACAATAAAAAGTTTCCAATACAAATGGTAATGTTTTCAGTGGATTTATTCAACCTATAAAGTGACATCGATGATATCACAGCTGTCTCAGTCAATACAGAGGCTCCTATTATGGAGCTTTATGCACTATCGAATTAAAACATCAACACTTCCTCCTCATAAAAATTTCTCCAGATTCCTAGCTCAAACAATATATAGCACTTGAACTGTGAAACCTGCGTGAGATTCTGAACAGAATTTAAAATGGGAGAGAGGGAGAAAATGCATGGCTCGTGAATACATTACAGTGAACAGGTTTTGTAACAAAGAAAACAGGTCACAATTATTACCTGGTACTAAATTTGGCTATATAAAAAAAAAACATGTCAGACACTGTTGCCTGTCAAAGGCTGTTGGTCTCCAGTGCAGTTTGCTATAACTAGAACACATGCTACATAGTGTGTCAACCAAAATCTCTGCGCATACTGCACTGGGATGCATACATATACCACCACAAACCAGGGGTCTGCTTCATACTCGTGGAAAGAAAAATTATGATGAAAACTTTGTATAAAACACGAAATGCTTTCTCTTCGAAGTTCAGCTGAAAGTCTATATATGCATGTTTATTGTTGTGCGAAGTGTTTACACAAAGGTTAACCCAGCGTCCTGGTACACCTTGAAGATCTTCTCTATGGCCGTTATGTAAGCAGCTGTGCGGAGGTCCAGCCCCAGGTTGTACTTCATACACGCCTTCATTATGTTCTGTAACACAGCCAACAACAGCACTTAGAAAAGCTGTTATATAATTACTTCAAATCACCGAACACCCACCCTCCATGATTTCACCAAACACCCACCCACCCGTGATTCCACCAAAGACTCACATTCCATGATTTCACCAAAGACTCACCCTCCATGATTTCACCATGTACCCACCCTCCATGATTTCACCAAACAACCACGCCCCATGATTTCACCAAACACCCACGCTCCATGATTTCACCAAACACCCACCCCCCCATGATTTCACCAAACACCCACCCCCCCATGATTTCACCATATACCCACTCTCCATGATTTCACCAGACTCACCCTCCATGATTTCACCATATACCCACCCTCCATGATTTCACCAAACACCTACGATCCAAGATTTCACCATATACCCACCCTTCAAGAAATTAACCAAATACCCACACTCCACAAAATCACCATATACCCATCATTCATGAAATTAACCAAATACCCACACTCCACAAAATCACCATATACCCATCATTCATGAAATTAACCAAATACCCACTCCACAAAATCACCATATACCCATCATTCATGAAATTTAATACCATACAAAATACTACGCATGAAATTATCACCATGCACCCATGCTAATGTGAATCACTTAAAGGATTAGTGTCCAGATTATAACCAGTTTAACAGTTTGTTATCAGGGAGGCCTCTGAGAAACGCAATCATGAGTTTCTTCCGGCCGCCCGGTAAAGCTAAGAAGTAGCACTAGATAAAAGAGCGGTGGAAATCCGTCCTGCTACGAGGAGGCACATTACATGTACATGCACCGTAAGGATTCCTTCGTCGTCATACGACTGAAAAATTGTTGGGTACGACGTTAAACCCCAAGCGCTCACTCACTCACCCTTTCTTGAGGGCCAATTCGAGTGGAAACTTAAAAACTAACTTCAGGACTCTTTGAGACCTGTTTTTACAACCGTATACTGAACAGCAAACCATTTCATGGAGGAATTTGATATGTTTGTTGTCACTTGTGTGATTTTTTAACATTCATCTAAATGGCTGGGGGCTTCCGCGGCTCAGTTGGTTAGCGCGCTAGCGCGGCGTGATGACCCAGCAGTCTCTTACCAATGCGGTCACTGTGAGTTCAAGTCCATGCTGGCTTCCTCTCCGGCCGTACGTGGCAAGGTCTGCAGCAACCTGCGGATGGTCATGGGTTTCCCCCGGGCTCTGCTCGGTTTCCACCCACCATAATGCTGGCCGCCGTCGTATAAGTGAAATATTCTTGAGTACGGCGTAAAACACCAATCAAATAAATAAATGGCGAGACTATAAGAGTTCGTAAAGATTGGAATTGTATGACACCATTCGACGGAGACTACAGAGTGTTGGCGGAAAAAAGGCATAAACCCAGCCTCATTATCTCGTTGTTAGCATCGGCACAATCACTTGGGGAGCCTCTGACCAATGCAGCTGCTGTGAGTTAAAGTCCAGTCGTTGCTTCCTCTCCAGCCATATGGGGAAAGGTCTGTCAGCAAGCTGTGGATGGTCCTAGGTTTTCCCAGTCTGTTGGCCGCCGAGACGGCAAGCGGAATATTCTTGAGCACGTAAGACACTAATCAATTAAATCCACCTGACAGATGCCTACTGAATACAGGTTTCCAGTGAGGTTACGTGGTTACCCGACTAAAACTGAGGGTCACTTACCCGTGCAGACCTCTCCATGGTGTATTCCAGACCAGAGTGGACAATGTCTTTCTCTGAAGCACCCTGAAAGTAGCATAATTGACACAGTTTATGTCAGTAGAGTTAGGGGTTTGGCAGTTATTGTACAGAGGGTGGGGTAAACAACACGCTGTTATATAAAAATGCTTGACTAAACTGTATGTCATGCTTGATCAAAAAGAGGGGAAACAAAAATCTGTCAAGTCCAGTTGTGCATGATTACAGGTTTTACAGATTTACAAAGAATTTTATGTGCGAAGTTACTTTGCATACATATACATGTGTGTTCATGTATGTCATTGTGTGTAATGGTGATCTATGTCTACAGTTACATTTCTACTCATAACAGTTTAAACACCTAAACTTGTATTTCATCAGACCAGAAGGTCTATCCATGCATACTGCACACACTAACATGCTGACACACACTTAAACCTCACCTATTCCACACGTGTCATCAACAATCGTGAATCTTAGTGTGCGTGAATAGATGCCCAAGCATATGTTGTTGATACACAGCACAGTTGTAATCTTAGTGTGGGCGAATAGATGCCAAAGTGTATGTTGTTGATACACAGCACAGTGGTAATCTCAGTGTGGGTGAATAGATGCCCAAGTGTATGTTGGTGATACACAGCAAGGTGGTAATCTCAGTGTGGGTGAATAGATGCCAAAGTGTATGTTGTTGATACACAGCACAGTGAAAATGTCAGTGTGGATGAACAGATGCCCAAGTGTATGTTGTTGATACACAGCACAGTGGTAATCTCAGTGTGGGTGAATAGATGCACAAATTTATGTTGTTGATACACAGCACAGTGGTAATCTCAGTGTGGGTGAACAGATGCCCAAGTGTATGTTGTTAATACACAGCACAGTGGTAATCTCAGTGAGGGTGAATAGATGCCCAAGTGTATGTTGGTGATATACAGCACAGTGGTAATCTTAATGTGGGTGGAAAGATGCACAAGTGTATGTTGTTGATACACAGCACAGTGGTAATCTCAGTGTTGGTGAATAGATGTACAAGTGTATGTTGTTGATACACCGCACAGTGGTAATCTCAGTGTGGGTGAACAGATGCCCAAGTGTATGTTGTTGATACACAGCACAGTGGTAATCTCAGTGTGGGTAAATAGATGCCTAAGTGCATGTTGTTATATAGCACAGTGGTAATCTCAAGTGAGGGTGAATAGATGGCCAAGTGTATGTTGGTGATATACAGCACAGTGGTAATCTTAATGTGGGTGAAAAGATGCACAAGTGTATGTTGTTGATACACAGCACAGTGGTAATCTCAGTGTTGGTGAATAGATGCACAAGTGTATGTTGTTGATACACAGCACAGTGGTAATCTCAGTGTTGGTGAAAAGATGCACAAGTGTATGTTGTTGATACACAGCACAGTGGTAATCTCAGTGTTGGTGAATAGATGCACAAGTGTATGTTGTTGATACACAGCACAGTGGTAATCTCAGTGTTGGTGAATAGATGCACAAGTGTATGTTGTTATATAGCACAGTGGTAATCTCAGTGTGGATAAATAGATGCACACGTGTATGTTGTTATATAGCACAGTGGTAGTATTACATGCAGCCTGAACCCATCCACTGACCACATTTGGCAGATTACACCATGTTACCACAAACTACTTGACAATCTAGGCTCATGCTACATGTAACTATACCCTCCACCGTGTTCATATTTTGATAACAAATGCTCAATTCTGTGACACTTCTGTCCTCAAAGCGACAAAGGGTGAATGGGACTGAGCATGTTGGTTAGGGATGACCTTTGGAGTATTAGAGGTGGTCTCTGGGGTGGAAAAAGCCTGGGCATTGGGATAGGATGAACAAACTCTGAAGACATTCAAATTGGTAGTTGGTTTTACAGGAACACTAAAACGATCATATTCCAGCTACATGTATTTGTTTGTGGCCAAAGGGGATACCATGCATATAATCTTCTCAGTTCTAGCCAGTTAGCACAAGGCACATGACCCTATTAGAACAGGGTTGGTGAGAGGTTATGTGCTAGAAATGTCATTTAGACACCTACACATATACAGACAATTTGAATCTTAACTTCTACTTGGAGTGGAATGGTAATCTCAGTTTATAATATCACAGTTTAACGTGCTTTCTGTGGTCTCTTGTTCTTCACAAACAATTTTGAAATACTGACACACACTCAGTGAAGCAAAAGAAGTATTGTTTGTTTGGATAAAACTTCAACTTCACCGAGCGGAATGCATCTGTTCCTTAAGTGAGCCACAGCATGGGGATGCCTGGAATTTGTTCTAACATCACATCATGGAGCAATAACTCACAGCAATTTTGGCTTCAAAATTTTCTGATGGGACAATAGGAATAGCACCTCCATCCCTACCAAACTTCCGCTCTAAAGATTTCTGTACGCTCTCTGTAAATACACAAAAGTGTTAGTGCAACATTCAACAAGTATTAGCAAGTTGTGGATATATACAGGTAAGTAAGGTGTTGATTAAAGATAGATAGATAGATAGATTTAAACATACATGTACATGAAGTTGTTAGACAGGGGTTGATCCAGAGACATACATGTAGATTGGTCACCTTTAGAGAACATTTACTGACTCATACCATTTACAGGTTGGCTCATACCATATACCAGCCGCTCCCAAACTAAACCACAGATGTGGAAGTAATTTTGTCAAACATGATATGTTATACATGTTGTTGTTCTAGGTGACACAATTGAGGTAAATGAATGGCTGGATCAACCCCTGGTTGATGGGTGCATCCATGGGGCACATTTCCTGGATACTGAAACTCACTGCTATGCGTTTTTCAAACGCCTCAGAAGCAACTACTGGAATTGATCCACCATTTCTACCAAATTTCCTTTCTAGAGATTTCTGGACACTCTCTGAAAGATAAAGGATACACTGAACACTGAATTCCAGTAAGTGTTTTCTCTTTCTTCACCATGATCTTCGTTGTGACTACAGAGATGCCCACACAAAAATACTAACACAGGAGAGAACAACTGTCTAAACAAATGAAAACTTGGATGTGCTATACTTTTTCAAAAGCTCTGAACACTTTGCTGGCTGAAATTGAAATTCTTGACAACCAGTCACATTAGTTCAACCATCTGAGGCTTTATGTCAAATAGGTAACATGTTCTGCATGGCATCTTGCAACCTGCAGATAATCAGTTTACTTGTTACCCAAATTAAATCAACTCATCTAGACTGAAGTCTTGCCAAACTGTATCCATCAAAATTTATGGAATGTGAATTTAGAGTAAGCATGTATCTCAGAAAATAAACTGAAAAGGTTTTAGGTATATACAATAGAATGGCCAACATGTACAGTTCTCGAAGGAATCCCAAAACAACTGGTTCTATATTTCAATACATGATATGTACACCACAAGGGTATCCATACATTTATTGGCACATTAAGGATTTGACAGCAACAGCTAGTTGCTCAGGTATATACCCCCTTCAGCCTTCCTAAAGAACTGAAATGCTGAAAACAAACGAATTAGGCAGGTTTTCCAGGTACCTTTTTTATCTTCCTTATACAAAAAAACAGAACAGTAAAACCAAGAACCACCTGTTTTCATAATACAAAACACATACACCTTTGTGGCAATTCTTGTCAAGACAACACACTGTAGGACAGTTAATACCTTCAGCTACACTTTTATTTTTTTGTCAGTTTTACAAAGCACAAGGAAATGTTATACACATGTACATACATGTAATGCTATGGATGCCATGTATGTGACCCAGCAATCATTACAGATTGCTAGTGACACATGGTCTTACCTAGGAGATGGTAGTTGGAGTCCTTCTCATACTTAAAGGTGAGTCTACCGTAACTAACATGGTTCAGGTTCTTCAGCCACTCAAAGTAGGAAACTGTCACACCTCCGGCGTTGATGTACAGATCCTGGCCACAAATAAGCAAAGTACAGTTGAAGACTGCATGTGAAGCCAAGTGCAGCAGGCCACGTGCGATGCACTACTGACTTTTATCAAGCATAAAATTAAGGCAAAAAAAAAAAGTTTTATGAGCAGTGGCAATGATGTTTTTTTGAAACACCAAAAGAAAATTATCTGATGAATTAACAGAATTCATATACTGTTTCTGCTTTAAATGTGTTTGTTTTGGTCACCAAATGGAACACCACTCTGTGAGCAAACTTCTGCCATAGTGTTAGACCAATTCCTGTACAAACACCACTATGTGAGCAAACTTCTGCCAAAGTGTTAGACCACTTCATCTACAAACACCACTCTGTGAGCAAACTTCTGCCAAAGTGTTAGACCACTTCATGTACAAACACCACTCTGTGAGCTAACTTCTGCCATAGTGTTAGACCACTTCATGTACAAACACCACTCTGTGAGCTAACTTCTGCCATAGTGTTAGACCACTTCATGTACAAACACCACTCTGTGAGCTAACTTCTGCCATAGTGTTAGACCACTTCCTATACAAAAACCACTGTGAGCAACCTTCTGCCAGTGTTATACCAGTTACTGTAAAAACACCACTCTGTGAGCAAACGTCTGCCACAGTGTTACACCAGTTCCTGTACAAACACCTCTCTATGAGCAAATTTCTGCCACAGTGTTAGGCCATGACCTATACAAATACCTTTCCATGAGCAAACTTATGCCACAGTGTTAGGCCAAGGCCTGTGAAAACACCACTCTTTGAGCAAACTTCTGTTACAGTGTTAGGCCATGGTCTGTACAAATACCACTCTCTGAGCAAACTTCTGCCACTGTGCTAGGCCATGGCCTGTGCAAACACCACTCTGTGAATAAACTTCTGCCACAGTGCTAGGCCATGGCCTGTGCAAACACCAGTTTGTGAGCAAACTTATGCCACAGTGCTAGGCCATGGCCTGTGAAAACAACACTCCACAAGCAAACTTCTGCCTTAGTGTAAGGCCAAGGCCTGTGCAAACACCATTCCGCAAACAAACTACTGCCACAGTGCTAGGCCATGGCCTGTGCAAACACCACTGCGCAAGCAAATTTCTGCCTTAGTGTTAGACCAAGACTGTGCATACACCACTCTGTGAGCAAAATTCTTCCACAGTGCTAGGCCATGGCCTTTGCAAACACCACACTGCAAGCGAACTTATACCTTAGTGTCAGGCCATGGCCTGTGCAAACACCACTCTGTGAGCAAACTTCTGCAACAGTGTTAGGCCATGGCCTGTTAAAACACCACTCCGCAAGCAAACTTCTGCCACAGTGTTAGGCCAAGGCCTATACAAAAACCACTCTGTGAGAACTTCTGCCAGTGTTAGACCAAGTCCTATACAAACACCACTCTGTGAGAACTTCTGCCCCAGTGCTAGGCCAAGGCCTATACAAACACCACTCTGTGAGAACTTCTGCCACAGTGTTAGACAAAGGCCTATACAAACACCACTCCGCGAGCAAACTTCTGCGATAGCGTTAGGCCATGGCTAATACAAACACCACTCTGTGAGAACTTCTTCCCCATGTTAGGCCAAGGCCTATACAAACACCACTCTGTAAGTAAACTTTTGCCACAGTGTTAGGCCAATGTCTATACAAACACCACTTCGTGAGCAAACTTCTGCCACAGTGTTAGGCCATGGCCTATACAAAACCAAAAGCCAACATCAAAATCCAAAATTTGTCACCTTACACTGAACTAAAAACACAAATGCAGTGTCATGTAAAAACTGAAATCTTACCGGAATGACTAAAATGTTGCGCTCTAAAAATATTTTATCAGCAGCTTCTGTTGTTGGGCCATTGGCACCTTCTGCAATTATCTGAAATTGAAGTAAAGGACATTATGCGCAATTATAATTTGTTTTTCATAAATCACATGTGCTAATACCTTATTGCGAAGTATTTTGTAACTTATGAAGTGGTACTGTGCAAGACCTTGTCGTGCTATAAATCTGTACTGGATGAGACCTGTTCAATCTGTTCAAGGAGTTCAAATAACCACCACATGGAAATACATGCACCAATACTGGGATGTTCATTCCCAGATTTCAGGTGTTTTAATATTAGCATTACCACGGCTCTCCTGGATTCAATACAGTTCCAAGTACAAGACAGTCCTGGGGTCACTTTCAACAAAACATCATAAATCAATATTTTGTAACTTTTCGTTACATGGCACTATAACCTGGACACAAGTGGTATGATAATAGTTGAAGGTTAAGGAAGTCCTACAAGTATGCGTAATGGGTGCACAGTACATGTATATAAAAAGTAGATTGGACTGCCTTTTAAAGCACAATTTTTTGATGCTTGAATGAGGCAATTCAAGTTAACAGAATACCCCAAACATCTGAGAATATGTGAGTGATGGGATTTGGGTCTGTAATTACTGCCCAATGTCGACACGTCATATTATGCAATGCTGTGAATGCTTTGCCCTCCCTTTCTCAAACTGTAACAAGAGTTCAGGTGAACACAACATACGCCCAACAAATGCATTTGTTTGAAATAAATAAAAGAATACCAGCAGCATTGTAGTGAATATAGCCCCGAGGGGAATTTTCATTGCAAGTGGACAAAACTCTCCACCTCAAATTCAATCTTTATGCGAAGAACAGTTGGAGTTGATGCTCAGACACGAAATCATTTCAATTTATGTAGTATATAAAATTAAATGGCTATCTGGTTACCATGACAACTGCAAAAATGGACAATTGTGAGTCAAGACACATTGTCATTTGGTTATCTATGTATCCACTAAAAATTAAAACACTGCCTGAAACACAGAGAGGATGGGGGCGTTGCCAGACAAAAAAATCAAATCTATTTACATAATCTAAGGAAAATGGGTAACTAACTAGTTACCATGACAACAGAGAAAATGGACAAATGTGAGTTGTGACATATCGTCACCTGTGTATCTATGTATCCACCACAAACTAAAACTCAATGTGGAAAACGGTTGGTGTTATAGTCTGGACACAAATACAGACAGACGGACAAAATTGCTACATTTATTATATATTATGCTATAGCCTTTATTTTTGCAATTCTTTACCAGAATCTAAATGGATTCCCATACGTTTGCTCTGTGAGAATCCACCAGAATCTAGTACCACAAAATATGCAGTTACTCCAAATCTTAATCGTGGTATATAAATCAAGCAGTTTTAGGGATTCACCATACAGGGGGTAGATATAAGCCCCAAATCAAAAGGTCAGCAGGGCCAGTTGACTTGAAAATCTATTGGCCCTTTGCCAATATTTTAAGGCCCTTCATGATAGAAAAAAGCCCCACGCCAATAAAGTTTCAACATTGTAGGTTGATCTGATATATATAGTGTATCATTATCTTTGTTTAAATAATTACAAAATGACTGATGACGTGAAGAATTTTTGTTTAAGAAGTTCTGGTAATAGAAGTTTGACGCTAAGAAATCAGCTGTGAATAATGGTGGGTAAGATGTAGGGGGTTCAGTGATTCTCGCATTTGCCCAATTAGTGAAATATAAACCATCCTTAGACCAAAGCTTTCAGCTACAGAAGTCAGCTGTAGCTGATTGAGTTGGTGACATTTGTAATGGATTTGCTACGTGGCTGTGACATCTGACAGTAGCATGCCACAATAAAATCTTTCCTTTAGTTCCAAAACTTGGGTGTAGATGCGATCAAATATACAAGCAAACTGTTTAAATTCCCGCCGCTTTCGTTGTTTCATCACTGCCTGATAGCCCACACAATATTTTACAATAATGTCTTCACGCACCCCTTTCATAGCTCCACGTTAATTTCATTGCAATCTTCTCATTAGTTTTGGATATGTTTCAGTTTGGTCAGTATCATCCTCTGTAGATGGTCAGAGCCACTACCACTGCTGTAGCTGTCAAATGGCCATTGCCTTGTTGTACACAGGTGGCATTTCTGATAATTTGTTACAAGCTCACTCAGTGGTCCACAGAAGAGGCATAGCCAATGGGATAACCTGTAGCGACATTCACTAGAAACCAGCACGTTTTGCTGAAAATCAATCAAACTGAAGACCAATGAGCCCTTATTTTCCCTCCCTGCCGTTTAATTTAGCTTGGGCCACCGGACTTCCTTACCCCAACTCTCGCCACCATGTCAAAGTTTTTCACCATCAATGTGCCAGTGATTATTTTGACTCCTGCTGTATTTTATTATTTGTCATTTAGTTTATGCTAAAGAGTTTGCTTGCAATATAGGATAAAATCACCAGTTAGGTGGTTTATTTCAAAAATTCAAAATCAGTTCGCAGTTTATTTTGATCTCTGTTCGTCAGTGTACAGGTTCCAGTGTTTGTATATTTTAAGTAATGTTCGCCATGAGTTATCATGCGAACAAAAACAACGCCCATTCAAAATAACGTGTAAAAAGTCGAACAAAACGCACATTATGGCAATGTTTATGATCGTACGTCCACTTATTGGGAGGAGGCATAGTAATGAATTGGAAATTTGAGAACAATTGGTCATTTTGAGAATTATTTTTGTGACTTTCTTACAGGAATCCCAGCAGATTCCCACAAATTTAGTTTACGGGGGTCATGGCGAGAATCAGATTCCCACCGGAAGTAAAGACCTCATACGTTCTGCCTAAAATGAAAAGTGTTACTAAGTTAGCATCTTTGAAATGAAGACTGGTCATATGCATTTTGTCAGGTACATCTATTATCAAATATAACTGTAAGAACCTCTATACCCATGTGTACATGTAGGTATGTATGCCTCTGTCTCCAAACCTCTGCATCCAACTGGCTTCATATGTTCAGGCGTATTGCTGAGGGTTCAAGGAATTGAAATGAGCAATTATACAGAGGTGAAGTGAGTGAATCACGATGATTCTCTGTCCAGTTGAACCAAGACCGTGCATGTCCTAATAACAAGACAAGCGTTTTAACACATAACAGTCACACGTATACAACAGAATCCTATACATAGACTGGAAAAGAAACCAGGTATGTGATACATTCATTCAAACAACTCACCTTGGCCTGAACTAAGTGTGCATTGTCTTTAGTCAGCTGTTGTTCGCTAGCAGCTGGCACCAAGATGTCACATTTTTCCAACAGCAAGTCTCCCTTGGTGTAGGCCTCAGATGCTGGGAATCCCACTACTGTACCATTTTCCTGAACATTCAAAAGGCAACTGGCATTCCATAATGTTGTAAAATATGATTAAATTATCAAACAGATCTTCCCACAACAGAACATCCTGTAGAATGACGTCAGAAACAACTGATACTCAACTGATATTTTGTTACTCTGTTATATACCAAAGCACAAAAACAGTATATAATTAAAGAAACCAATAAATTATTTCTGTAGCACGAAATACAAGTGTATATGTTTCAGGGTTTCTGCCAGGAAATAAATTTTTGAGTCCATTTGAGGTCGAGGGTTGGCGATAGAGGGGTGGAAAGAGTGCGAGAAGGTGGTATTCCCCTTGCCATGAAAGTGGCTGTGAATTTTTAATATTGGGTAAGGTCTAGTTTACAACCGGCAGAACGAAAATATGAGAAAACACTTATGTGTCATTGGCAAAAGTCAAGTGAATTACATTCGCCGGCAACTTTGTGGTCTTGTGGACAATGTCCATCTCATTCTGTGGCGTATACGAGTGGTAATTCCATAATACCTCGGCTTGTGGACAGACCATGTATAAAGTGGATTTGGATATTAAGTATTGCGTATGCAGAGAACTTTACCGATGAGGTAGCTCAATACAGATACAATGCCATAATCTCGCACATCAAACGTTGACTTCTTGTCACTTCTACAAGTATTTTTTCAAAATTATGGATGTATGAATAGGTCAGCCGATTAGAGCATCCTTAGACCGCATTTTAGGGCTACTATACAGGCCTATTCATTCTAGCTAATAAGCTGGAGCACACTGGACTGGGCCATTACTGCTGCATGCACTATACCCACGTGCATTTGATCATAAGGCTCGGCCACATTGGTACTAATAATACAAAATTTGATTAGATGTAGGAATGGGACTCGGTGGTGATGTAGCGGATACACAAGAGTTTGCCAAGTGTGTAGACTGGTTTGTTTGGTGATTTAACTATTTATTACCATCAATATATCTGTAAAAGGGCTCAAATATTCCACTAGCGATTGAAAAGGCTTTCCTTAACTTCACTTTTTTGTATGTCTGAAAGGGAATTTTCAGTATTATTTCTGGAGGAATAGGTCTGTTTACCAAACGCAAAATGGGAAACCCTGTGTTTGTGATGTTTACATTCATATGCATGAATTTTATGCTGCATGCACTCAGTAAGGATTTCTTACTTACATTACTTAGTTACTTACATAATTTTTAACTAGGCAAGGCAACAAACCTTAATATTTATTTTGTGTCTGTTGTTATTTGTATGTTTATTTATGTGTCAAACGGGTCTGTTTTCTTCTTAATGTATTGTTTTCCGTTGTGTTGGCATTTATTTGTATGTTTTCTTATCTACTAGGTCCGTGATGACAGCTCCATCACTAAAACCATGATAAAATGTTACCAGTTTGTAGTCCTCTAGCTCGCGAGGGTCCATGCCCTCAGGATTGTAGATGCTGCCGTCCTTCTCCACGACCCCAATACAGCGGGCACCAGCACGGTGCAGGTATCTCATGGTGTGCAGACCCACATTTCCCAGACCCTGGAACCAGACACAGTAGATTCACTACAGAGACACAACCATGGCATGACCACCCAACCCTGTCCTAAGCCATGCCATGCTTTCCACTTGGATTCTGGGAGCATACTGGGGTCTTTTCCATTAATTATCATCACAGGTATCTCATGGTGTGCAGACCCACATTTCCCAGACCCTGGAACCAGACACAGTAGATTCACTACGCATACACAACCATGGCATGACCACCCAACCCTGTCATAAGCCATGCCATGCTTTCCACTTGGATTCTGGGAGCATACTGGGGTCTTTTCCATTAATTATCATCAGTATGACAACAATTTTACACACTTAAAACAATGTTAGACACCAAGCCCAGACAACTGATGTCACCAAGTTTTAATAATAATCCTGGAAAATTCCTTAAAATCCTGAGTGAGTAAACTGCCATGCCCTTCATACCAAGAGCTGCTACACAAATGATGTGAAAGTAAGAATTACCTGCACAATAAACGTTTTATCCCCAAAGCCTGGCGTGAGTCCAATAGCACTCATATAACTTGCTTCCATCACAAAGTTCTGGATTCCATGGAACACACCCCTGAACAGATAAATCATAAATATATTTTTGACATGAAATGTACTGCATACGTACACTTGAGGAATCAAAGGTAAAAACTAACATGACAGTCTTCCGGTAATTTTGTCTACTGAGTGGCCATTGTTCATAAAATACATGTATCAGAGCTTCATATCATAATTTATTTGCTTTTTGACAATGGAGTCCTGTTATCAAATTTCACCGACATGAGATCCAAGTCATTCGACTTAGTCCTTTCTGCTGTGAACTGTGATTCACCCAATGTAAGCCACTAGTCAGGTAGAGCTATTACTACCAGGTTAGAGTGACCTTACATTTAGGTCACACTGTAGGCTTACAGAGATCAACCCTGTTACAGAAGCTGTACCTCATACATTGCTCAGCAACTGGAATACTTCCCACACAGACGTTAAACATGTAGTACTGGTACCATCCAGAAGCCATGAAGGCAGAGGCGTGACTTACTCTGCCGGTGGCTGATATCCGGCCGTGGATACCTCCCTGTGTGATGGGCTTCCCAGTAATACAAGCGTGAGCATTGATATCATAGTGACCTGTGTGAAAACAACTCATGGATATACAATTGGAATTCAAAACATTGAACATACCATAAATGACATTGAATTGTGCCCAAATATTTGCATTTTTAGGGCAAATAAAAGTCATAAAATACTACTTTTAGAATTTGACGCTTACATTTCCATAGTAGGATACATGCTACCTTCCAAACAACCCTTAAAACATCTTTCTATGATAAATAAAACTCTCAAAATCAGGCAAAATGAGCAATTTAATGAATAAATTTTAGATCATTTACTAGAACAGGAATTTTCTCCCATGTACATGTGAGTCACTGATACGTTCAGAAAAATTCACTAAATAAGCATTTAAATTTTATGTAAGACACAATGATCTCAATGGTGATTATTTGTTTAAAAACAGTTTCCTGACCCCCCCCCCCCCCCCCCCCACCCTCCCGCCCTGCCCTCCACCGCAAAAGAACACAGGCACAACACTTAGTCATACATGATGTTTTACAGACATGTTCTCAGGGAATTACTTTGTGTACACTCATGAAATCTGATTAAAGACAGATTTTTGTGAAGCCCAGAAACGTGCAAGTACTTATCAAGTATGGCTTAGCTTAAAAACGGTGATAGCATGCACTAAACTATCTGGTTAGCTTACTACGCATGTTGGCATATAAAGATTAAGTGGGCTAGCCTAATGACTATCTGGTTAGCTTACCGAGTGTGTTGGCATAGGTATCTGCCATCCAGCTCATCTCCCTTTCTCCTGTACCCATGTCAGGAGCAGGCACATCAATACCAGGTCCTGTCAACAGACACCAAGCCACCTGATCAACCCTGGTACAGGTTACACATACACACCTTTTCTACATGTAGTATGTATATAAGAACAAAGAGTCCTCGTGGAACTCAAACGATGCACCTGACAGAAATGGATAAAGTGTTTGGTATTTGACCTCTGGTCAACTCAAAATTTATAGTATTTTTTCTATTTGTTAACACATTTAACAAAGGATCAGCTCTCACTATGGAAAGGAATAAAAACTAAAATACTCTGATAAATTTCACATTAATGATATACAGTTCAATTTATGATATTGGTTTATAATACATGAAAGAAACTTCATGACTTCAGACGATTCTTAATATTCCACCTGTAAATATTTAGCTAACAGAATGATGAGCTTTATAATAAAATGGTGCCTTGATGGTCCATATGAGAACTGAAAGACAATACCACATGGATGCTTCATACTTTAC
The DNA here is from genome assembly GCF_032854445.1 of Liolophura sinensis. NCBI lineage: Eukaryota > Metazoa > Mollusca > Polyplacophora > Chitonida > Chitonidae > Liolophura > Liolophura sinensis. The sequence goes on from NC_088295.1 coordinate 2,339,931, forward strand.
ACATTAATAGTTTCAAAACATCCAAGATAAAAAAAAAAAAAAAGAAGATTTCTCTTTCAAGTGTTTGTATTGAGGGGTTGATTCGAGTCAGGTGTTTGAAAGTATACATTTACGACTTAAGTAACAATTATAACCACAATGTGTACTGGGGAGAGGTGAAGGAGTCGTGAGTACTCAGATCAACTGTTGATGAATGAAGGATTACCTATAAATCCCTTTTTGGCAAGCTCAACAGTAAATCTTCTGGTAATTCTCTCAAGTTCATTTTCTGAGTAATTGGCAGGATTAATTTTAACCCCAGCTTTAGCTCCACCGAAGGGGACATCCACCACAGCACATTTGTAGGTCATGAGAGCTGCCAGAGCTTTAACTTCATCCACATTTACATCCTCACTGAAACGTATACCTGAAGACAGAAATATAATCTCTAGAGTTAACACAAAGGTGAAAAACAGATCGGACATGTCTACTGCCACCACAAAAGGTTTATATACACTGTACTACATAACCCAGTTGAGCTGTATTTAGCTGCTGCTAGTAACTCACAGCACAGGTACAAGTGAACAGGATATGGGACTAAATGTGACAGAACACATAGTTCTAATCTTTTGAAGGTGATCTCAAATGGGCTATGCCATTAATATCAATTTTTTTTTTTCAGTGAGTGGAAAGTCATGTGACTCCATACACCAGTTCCTTGTGAGTATATACACAGGATGCAAAAAACATCATACAACTGTACACATCACAAGAACAAGTACCTAACTAAACATACCTGATAGTCACAATTATAAAGAATCACCATGAAAACTGTGTAACTAACTTATTTTCACATGTACACGAAATCTGAACAATCCAAGCACATGTACCCTAAGATTATTTTACACATTTTATCAGTCACTGTCACTTAAGAACCTCATGACGTCATCTTGAGTTCCTTAAATCATTATAAAGGCCAGTCAGAACACTGACTGTAACACAGAATATTGTTGGTTTTATATGCAAAAGCCTGTGATAACCACCTCCATTAATGATTGTGGCCGTTAGCAACATAAATACATGTAACTTAACGTGCAGATCTACTGTCAAATGCATTTTCAAACTCGGATTCCAGAACTGGAGTTCAGAATGCAAGAAATAAGTATCCTGGTCACTACGGCAGTGTATAGTATACAAGATTCACAACTATAGCCGAGGTGACCTACAATCTGACCAATGAGATCAAGAGTCAAGGTATCGCTTAAGTATTATTTCTGCATTTGCATCGGACAAAAATATGGTGTAGTCCAACACACGGATGTTTGTTTAGACCCACCTCCTTTGCACGGTGTTCTGTGTTGACTGTGTTGAGCTCTGTAAGCCTCGATCATTTCTGTCTCGCCGTTATCTCTCCGTATTGGGAAAGACGTAGCTAACACATGATTTGGTGGTTTAATCACTCTCAGAACACCCTCCACTTTTTTCCGTCGTTCATCTATCGAAACTCGCGCACCTTTGGAATGCATATCTTCCGCAAGCTTTTCCTTGATGAGTTCAGAAGCCCTATCAAAAAACTTGTCCACCATTTCCGTGAAACTAGGTTCTGCATTTTCATCGACAACTGATGTGGAATAAAATCTATCATCATTACAGAGTCCCACCGCTACCGATCGTACACCATTGGTAACTGACAGTACACCATTTTGACTCGCTGATTTCTGCAAGTTCTGGTGGAGATTTCCCTTCACAACTCGACTGGCTACACCGCGGAACATTTTAGAAACTAAATCAGCTATCTCCTATTACTGAGGACGTATTGACGAATATATATGCTAAGGTCACAGATGTGACTGATGTTAAGAACACGTTTTCCGATCTCCGGGTGCTTTTACTAAGGCTGTTGACCCACAACCTCGGCCGATCTTTCTATATCTGAGCCTGCGTTCTCACGTCGTCCTTGAAACCGCGGAGGTGTGGTCCGTCATGTGACTTGTTTACACCAATCAAACTATTCTGTGAGGTAAGCGTAGTCATAGACTGGGTTACCTCCCCCTACTTCAAAATGCAATGAAGCAATAGCTACCCGGCTTAAGTCGCCACTGATAGTAACAGGACGTATAGGCCTACATCCGTATGATCAACGGCTAAACCTGATGGTCATGCATACCAGTTACCACTGTTAATCTTTGATGCGCACCTTAATTTCCCAGGAAGGTCTGCATTGTTGAAACGGTGTATGCATATACCTCTATGGTTTAAATTTCACGCTGCATATTTTCTATTGAACAATTAAGTTTAAATTAGGCCCTAATTGGAATATATGTCACTCATCTGTCTGTCGAGTGGCGCAGCCACGAGAGTTACAATCCGAAAGCGTTTGTAAAATGTCGACTTTCTGATTGAGTACATTTATCGGTAAATATTTTCAAAAATATGCCACGCGGAAAAGCAAAGTTGTTCTTAGAGTCTAGGGTATAGGCCTATATACGGACTCACCGAGGACAAAAATCCCATAGACAACCTCTTTTCGTGTTTATGAATTTTTTTTACCACATTTCAGATCATTGATAACAACAACAGCATGTTTTAAAATACAATATAAATGTCAAAAAGATGAAAATAAGAGCTTGTTAGTGAGATAATTTGGAATCGCTAACCCCTTGTATACTCCGTGGACTCTCAGCACAACTTTTGCTTTGTAAAGTGCCTTATTTTTGAAGATATTTACCGACAAATGTCTTCAATCAGAAAGTCAACATTTTTGGAAAGTTTTGGAAAGTTGTAACCCTCGTGGCTGCGCCACTCGATAGACAGATGAGATAGGCCTGCACATATTGCGACTAAGTTAGGCCTATCCTGGTAGGCCTATATACATGCTAACTGTTAGAAGAACCAAACCATGGAGGCATGGATAGACCGGCCTACACGTATATGTACCTCCATGATCAAAAGTCTCTGCGTCTACATATACGTGTATATATCTGAGTGTGAATTGAAATGGCATTTTTAGGCTAGTACTGTTCATATTCATGTAGTGTTCTTCCTAGCTCTTGTGGGAACAGAGGAGTAGGCTACTGAACGCAGCACTTGTAGGCTACTGAACGCAGGACATGTAGGCTACTGAACGCAGGGCTTGTAGGCTACTGAACGCAGGGCTTGTAGGCTACTGAACGCAGGACATGTAGACTACTGAACGTAGGGCTTGTAGGCTACTGAACGCAGGACATGTAGGCTACTGAACGCAGGGCTTGTAGGCTACTGAACGCAGGGATTGTAGGCTACTGAACGCAGGACATGTAGGCTACTGAACGCAGGGCTTGTAGGCTGCTGAACGCAGGACATGTAGGCTACTGAACGCAGGACATGTAGACTGCTGAACGCAGGGCTTGTAGGCTACTGAACGCAGGACATGTAGGCTACTGAACGCAGGGCTTGTAGGCTACAGACCATTTTAATTTTGTTGACAAAATATTCAGCTTTATCTATATGTTATATTCAGCTACAGACTTCGTGGGGGCAAAAGCTCCGCCAGACCAAACAAAACAAGGAAACCGCGAACAAAAGCCCCTCAATCAGTAATCAGAGTAGGCCTATATGATGAATGGCATACACGTTGACAGTTTGTTTGAAAAAACTTGAAACCTTCTCCCTGAACCTGACTGACCTTTCGGATTATTTCGAGATTTCCTGGAACATTTAATAGTCATTAAGAAAATTTATTCTAAATCTTAAGCTTAAATTTTAGCTTAAGAACTTTAATCACCTATCAATTTTTGCTTCAGCTTTTGAAGGCAAAAATTTATATGTACAATTTTATGATTCTGAATAATTTGTATTAGATCATGTACATCTATATTGTAATTATAAAATAGAAAACAACTGCATAGAAACTTATAACTATAAATTTATGATTTTTTTTCTTATTAAGAGTATTCAAAAATTATTTTTTATTGTGAACTATAATATAATTTGGTTTAAATTTCTAAATAAACTGTAAACTGATTGAGGTTTTCTCCCACCATAATGCTGGCCGCAGGCGTACAATCAAATAAGTAAATAAATAAACCGATTCAAAATGCTTAGGCTAGGCATGCGAGAGGTGATACTGTGAATCATAGCAAGCTATGACCTGGCTGCCATGCTGAAAATTTTCAACCAATCAAGTTGAGTATAGAGGTAGATGCTTCAGAGAATATACTCAGATTTACTTGACAAAAAGCATTTGATGATAGTATTGGTTTGAGATCAGAGACACTCAGTTTTTGCCATATGGTTTTGACAACTCGAGTGCCCGACTGGGACAACAAGTCTTTAGATGGCAAACGAAGTCACGCTAAAAGAAATTTTTTTCTTACAAATATTTAACATCATGTTTGTAGACTGTCTGATACGTTCTCTCCATTAATTAAGTCGACGGAGCTTTTGTCCGCTGGAACTCTTGTCCGCCGGACCGGAAACAGGTCGTCAGACTCTATAAAGTAAAGCCTGGTGTTTTCCCCTTGCTTACATGTCATCCCATTATTGTACCTCTACAATGAATTTCTGCAGGTCGTGCTTGGCGCGATACCTGTCACTAACCCTTCAACCTAGGAAACTTAATGAAGAAAGATTTCAAGACGATTGTGTGAAAGTCTTGATTGTCAGCCATTCCACTGTGGCGATCAGCTATATCCTTGGACTTAGTTTGAGGAACAAACTTTCTTGGCGCCCACTGCCAATGCCGTGTAGGCGCCCTGTTACCAGTGCCGTGTTGGCACCTTGGTAACAATTCCTTGTTGGCGTTCTGATACCAATGCCGTGATGGCGTCCTGATACCAGTGCCGTGTTGGCGCCCTGGCACTAATGCCTGGTTTGCGCTCTGATACCAATGCCGTGTTGGCGCTGGCGCCCTGATACCAGTGCCGTATTGGCACCTTGGTAACAATTCCTTGTTGGCGTTCTGATACCAATGCTGTGATGGCGCCCTGGTACCAATGTCGTGTTGGCGTCCTGATACCAGTGCCATGTTGGCGCCCTGGCACTAATGCCTTGTTTGCACTCTGATACCAATGCCGTGTTGGCGCTGGCGCCCTGATACCAGTGCCGTGTTGGCGCCCTAATACCAATGCTGAGTTGGCGCCCTGATAACAATGTCGTGTGCTGGAATTAAGGTATTTCATATACTGGAGTGTTAAGAAGTGAGAAAGGATGTTAAGAGGATGTTATCAATCCTTCACTTTTCATTGATCTTCTCGAACGTGCACTACGACTATATGCACTTTGAGGAACCCATAGCAGAGATCTCGCGTCATTAAGGTAACAGCAACAAAGCAACGGAATACTATTTATCTTGATATAAAACACATTAATGGAGAGTTAATGGCGACATTAATGGAGCACATCAATTATGTGAACCCACGATTAACGAACATTTGTTGAAAGGCTATGATTTTCTTTAATAATCATCCATACACGTGATTTGATCTCCATTTGTAGCTTGGGTCACTTTAAAGTCAGATCTGTGTCTCATGCAGACTGCAGAGTGAATTTCTGTTTAGGCGAACCCTACTTTAGTAGTTAGTCCAACAAACCCATTCTGAGAGAAATAAGTTCTCTGTTGTTTTGAGACCAGGTCAAGTGATGTATTGTGTCTTGTACTTGAGTTGATTTTCTCCTTATCTGAAAGTTGTTTCCGATACAAATGATAATATGGGCTGTCAATAAGCATGGGCCACTTGTAGAAGGTAAACATGTACAAATCTTATCTGAAAGTTTTTTCCGATACAAATGATAACATGAACTGTCAAATAACCACGGGCCACTTGTAGAAGGTAAATAAATAGGTTGGAAAGTCTGCAGTCAGCAGACTGAACATCTTGTCATAGACTGGACTGTCTTCGCTGTGTTTTGTAGAAATCTGATTAATACCAAGATCAAAACTGGGATGAACTTGGAGTTTTTAACGGGTGTATGCAAAGAGTGCCCTCAGCCTTCTCTAGCGCCAAGCCCTGAGGTCAGAAGTCACATAAAGGCTGTCAAAGCTTGCAGTATGTCTTCATATGTAATAAATAAACTTTATAATGTGATCAGATTCGTCATATTTTGGCAATAATCCTTCACAGTGGAGTGAACTAACGAGGTTACTATGGAGAGCATGTTGCATTTCGGGAAAAAGTTCGAACCTTTTGTAGCGATTTATATATATATATATATATATATATATATATATATATATATATATATATATATATATATATATATATATATATATATATATATATATATATATAACCTTCTTAACGATACAGATATCCGAGTTCCAAGTCACACCATTTACTACAGCGGAAAGCACAATACTGGTAGCGTGAAGCACCCAGTGTCGAACTCTGGAACAATATCTGTATACTTCTGGAGACTTTCACTACTATGGATTCTTTTGAATGTCAGCTCGGTCAGTCCGTGTCATTCCGTAGTATGTTCGGGAAAACCACTAGTTAGCTCTGAACTTCGAATAAACCAAGAAAAGTCCGATTTCAAGGTTCAACAAACAGCAGCAACAGTTTTATTAAAGTAGAGTGACAGGACTATGTTAATATATATATATATATATATATATATATATATATATATATATATATATATATATATATATATATATATATATATATATATATATATATATATATATATATACAAACACGACATCTGTACTTCAGATGGTGCGGATAACTGTGTTAGGGATATCTCTGGGAGCTATCAAACCTAGTGCTGCTGTGATAGCGGTATGTCCTATTGGTGTTATATAGACAATATGTCAGCCATGTGTGGGGACATTACCAGCAAATAATACTTTTCAGGTCTTCTCTGGGAGTGACAGTTACAGAGATGGTCCAGTAATAACTTGGGAAAAAGAGTTCCAAATTGTGGGACTCGGCGTCTCACTGTGCCGAAACTGGGAATCCCAGTCCCACTATTGCTCAGGGGCACTTATAGACAACTTCTCCCAGTATAAATGTTTCAGCACATACTTGGGAATTATAAAATTTTGGTCCAGAAAATCCCACTTACAAACTATTGAGATATACTGTCTCAATTATGGTTGGGAATATCAGTCTGACAGCCTGGGAAAGTCGGACTGACAGCCTGGGAACACTTGTGTCACAATTTGGAACTGGCAGTCCCACTGTCTCTTGGTATGCTCTAAAGCTGAAATCCCACTTCAGTGCTGACAACTTGTCTAACTACCACTTTACACTGCTTCTATAAATGTAAAATACCTGCCTTGGAAAGCTAACTAGGTGAAAACACGACGGTGGTCCGAGGTCATCTGGGACTAAAAGTTTGGTTCAAATACTGGTTTTAGAGTCACTTTCCTGGCGGATATCGTGGACCATCAAATCAGTGTTTTATTTATTTTTTTTAACACATGAATATTTTGGGTAGATAATGGCAGTGCGTTGGTATACTATTTACATATGTACATGAGTCAATTAGTGGGATTAAACCTTTTTGTGGTAGCATGTGTATAGCTTATTGTATAGGTTCAAATGCTGCCATGGTCATTTAACAGAAAGGGGATAAATAGCTATTTACAGGGATTAACGTTATCTTTACATTAGAAATACATAGATCTATATACATTAAAGAATTACAATGAGTTGCCTATACAGAAATTTACACAGAGAGAAAACAACAGTAGTGCTTTTATTTATTGGTTAACAGTTTTGTTCTCTTGCTTCCTCCTCTGTGTCGTGGAGTTCAGGAGCTCCCGCCACTTATACCGGACACCGTCCAGGCAAAACCAGCGTACTGGAAACCTGTGCCTGTAATAGGTGCGACAAGTATAAATGAGAAACAAGGATGTCAGGCCTCATCCACTTAGTTGAAGCAAGAGATAGTCCTATTGTTATGATGTATTTCATGTTTCTGGTCTTCGTTTCCTTGGTGTTAATTTTCTTTCTTCCCATGGGTCTTCTTATTGTTTTCCCTGTCTTCTTTAATTGATTTCCTTTTTTATTTCCAATTTTTATTCGTGGCCTCCCATGGCGGCGCAGACAGCACGTTTCATAGACCGGTAGAACAGTTCCTGGCCTAGAGTGTTTAGGTGCACTCCGTCGTTGGTTAGAATTTGCTTTTGTAGTCGGATCAGTCCCCTGTGTCTCCAGAAGGTGGCCAATTGGTTTTTTGTCAGCTTCTTGTTAATTTCATGGATTTTTGTATTATAAATGTGGACCGAAATTCGCCGAGTTACCTGACGGTAAAGAAGCTGGCTGATGTAGATCCATGGAATTTGGAATTTCGATTTAAGTGCACCAACATAGTCTAAAATATCAGCGCAAATTGCTGCTGCTGATTTGTGAGAGTCCGCATCGTTTCCCCCAATGTGGAAGATAACTAGGTCAGGTTTTGTCTCCTGAAGGAGACTTTCCAATCTTCCAGAGCATCTAATTGTCCCAACTCTAGCTCCCCCAATACCAAAGAACCGAATGTCCTGGCCTGTTCCAAAGTCGATTCTAGAGTTTGGGATCGAATTTCGAAGGATACTATTCTCCAGCCTATGAACGTTACTGCTGCCGATAATTAAGATTTTCATACTTGTTTTTTTTTTGTTCCTGTGAAAACAAATAGAGAAAACAAATATACAAGTTAGTTGTATTTTTGATTAGCGAAGGGGTTTTGTTTATGAGATAATGTATATCTTAAGCAAGAAGATATTTGATAAAACAGATACTTAGGAGCAAATTAGTGGTATAGCTACCAATCAAAAATTGATAGAGGGTTTCCCCTCGTATGATATATACACATTTGTAAACAAATAGAAAATAAATATCAATTAATTAGAATAGATAAATAACAACAAACAAGAGGGCAGATTAGTAAATGGAGAAATATTATTAATTACTACTGTTATCAACTTTTATGGTTACATTGTTTTCGTGTGCTATGTTTTTGCAGATCGGTTTCATGGACGTTTTATCAACCCTCAAGATCGAGGTATCGCCGATATAGTTGGGGATAAAGTTGTAGGAAGGAATTATATATCTGTGGAATAAACGGCCCTCAAAATCAAGGTATCGCCGTTGTTAGTATATGTGTTTGGTAATTTCGGAAAATGCACTCTCTTTAATCAGATAAAGTGACGTATTGTTGACCAGACCAGAAACGGCCCTCAACGTCAAGGTATCGCCGTTGTTAGTATATGTGTTTGGTAATTTCGGAAAATGCACTGTTTTTAATCAGAGAAGGTGACGTATTGTTGACTAGAGCAGAAACGGCCCTCAGAATCAAGGTATCGATTGATTGTTATGTTTTATTAGATTCGGCTTTCGTAACCCGTCGATTTGATGTAGTCTTTTAGTAAGGAGAATATTTGTGCTCTTATGTGTGGCTTGGGGTTAAGGATAGTCTGAAGGTGAAGTTCACATTTGTAGATTTTCAGGCATTCTGCCAATCGTCTTCGTTCTTTACTGTGTTTAACATTGCAGCAAATAGTGCTCTATGATTTCATCATCCTCTTGACAGGCTGGGCAAGTTGGTGAAGAATTTTGAATTATAGTTGCTAGATGTGCTTTGAGCCCTGTTTTCCCTAGTCTCAGGCGTGATATGGTTTTGTCATCTTGGTTATTCAATAATTGGAACGAATTTAATTTTGTAATCGTTCCGTCTAATATTTTATAGTGCCACCATCCACGGGATTCTTTGTCCCATTCCTCTTTCCACTGATTGTTAATTTGGGTATTGATCAATGTATATATTTCAGTTTGGCTCAGGGGAACGTCTATATCTTGTTGATATTTCTGTAGGCTCGATTTTGCTGCCTAATCTGCAGTTTCATTTCCTCGAATATTAACGTGCGCTGGAACCCATGCTAGAGTCACTTCGGTTTTTTGTTTCTGTATTTTGTTAGTTAGCGAGATTATTTCTTGTAGGAGGTCTGGTCTGCTCTCAGATTTGGAGTTTTGGATGGAAATTAATCCGCTGAGGGAGTCGCTTAGTATGGCTACTCGGTTTGGTTTGTTCTCAAGAATCCATTGTAGTGCCATTGTAATTGCAAATAATTCACTAGTATAGACGGAGAGGTGGTTGGGTAGTTTATAGTTTTTAACTATGTTTAGATCTGGTATTGCAAATGATGATCCAGTGTGACCCTGCACATTTTTTGATCCGTCAGTATATATTTTTAGATGACCGTTGTAGTGTTCATGGAAGTGTTCTTAGGCTTGAGCTTTGATATATACTGGGTTTTCCAGTTTTGAAATTTGGTCGTGGAGTGCAATGTCTGTTTGGGGAGTTTGCAATAGCCACGGGGGTTGTTGTTGATATGCATTTTCTCGTTGCTTTGGCAAGGCAATGTCATATTTGCAAAGTAGTCTGTTGATTTCATATCCTATTGGAGCTGAGTGTATGTCCATTTTTTTTCCCAGATATTCATTTTCAGAATATGGGTGGATTAGATTGTAACATGGATGTGTATTACCGTAAGCGCCTATTTTTCCTGCATATTTGAGGGTTAGTTGTTCTCTTCTAAGGTAAAGGGGTTTTTCAAGTGTTTCTACTTAGAGACTGCAAAGCAAAGTGCCTTTGAAGGTTCCTGTTGCTACTTTTAAGGCAGAATATTGAATACTATCAATTCGCTGAAATAAAGTTTTGCACGCGGATTGATAGACTATTGCACCATAGTCTGTTTTGGAGCGAATTAGACACTGGTACATTTTTATGAGTGTGGTTTTGTTAGCTCCCCATTTAGTGCCTGAAATGATTGAGATCGCGCCTAATGATCTCATTAGATTGAGATCGCGTTGACATCAAATTGTGAGGTCATCAGTATGATCTTTCCATCTTAATCTGCTATCAAGAATCATACCTAGGTATTTCACTTTTTCTTTGATTTCAATTTTCTTTTTACCTAAGAAAAGTTCAATATTCACTTTTCTTCCGTTTGTAAAAACAATACCTGTCGTTTTAGTGGCTGAGAATTTAAATCCCCAGTGGTTGGTCCAGTTCGAGATGGTGTTTAATGTTTTCTGTATAGCATTTTTTATTTTCTTTATAGATTTGCCTGTTTTCCATATTGCCGCATCGTCAGCAAATAGTGACTGCTCTATTTTTGGATGGTTGCTGTCTATTGTATTTGCTAAACCGTTTATCAGAATGTTAAGTAACGTCGGGCTTAGTATGCTCCCTTGAGGTGTACCATTTTGTTGAGTGTGTCTTTTAGATGAAGTTTGTCCAAGTCTGACTTTAAAGTTCCGATTTGTTAGGAAATCATTTATCCAATGTTAAATTCTTCCTTTTATCCCGAGTTTATCGAATTGGAGTATAACTCCATCCTGCCAAACGAGGTCGAAGGCTTTTTCAATATCTAGAAAAACAGAAAGAGTGAATTCGCGCCTACTTATCCCCTTTCGGATTTGATGTTGTAATTTTGTTAAATGATCGTATGTACTTGGTCCTTTTCTAAATCCACTTTGTGTTTCATTTAGTACTTTATTTGTAGCAAGATGAAATTCTAGTCTGTTTTTGACCATAGTTTCCATTAGTTTACACAGGCATGACGTGAGTGATATTGGGCGGTAGGAGGAGCTATCTGATGGGTTTTTTCCAGTTTTTGGGATGGGAATGACAATGGACGATTTCCAGCTTTGTGGCAGCTTTTTTTTCCTCCAACTTGTATTTATGAGTTTTAGTATTATATTTTGTGTTTTAAGCGGTAAGTGTTTCAGGATTTTGTACCCTAATTCGCAAATTTGGCTTTGGCACGGTAGACTGATTTTTTGGCTTCAGTTTTTAAGTTTTTGTATTTTTCGTGGTCTGTATGTAATATGGTTCTTTTGAATTTTCGCAGTGCTCTTTTTTGTTTCTTATATTTGCAGCACACTCACTGTTCCACAAGGGAACAGGATTTGCAGGCCTTTTATGCTGGGAGGAAATAGGGTTGTGTTGTTCTGCAATCCTGAGTATATTATCACGTTTTTGGTTGAATAGGTCTATATCGGAGAGGCAGTCATCGTCAATGAATATATTTTGGCAATCTTTCTTAAAATTTTTCCAGTTTGCTTTGTGGAACAGAAATTTGGGGTTGTTGAGATTTACTTCAGATTGAGGTGACATACCAAGTTCTGTCATGATAGCGAAATGGTCACTCCCGAGTGTATCTGGTATAACATTCCAGCCTGCTTTAGGTGCGAGATCGGGTGTGCTAATAGTGAGATCTATTGCTGAAGTGATGCCTGTGACGAAGTCTGTTCTTGTTCCTTCGCCGTCGTTTAGGAAAACCAGGTTGTGTTCTTCTAACCATGCTTGTACTGTGTTACCACGATCGTCATTATGTTTACACTTTGCATCCCATACAGGGCTATGGCTATTGAAATCGCCGCAGATAATAGCACTTGGGCTGAAGATGGAAATAATATTGTCGAGTTCTGTTTTGGATATTTTCCTCATACTTCCGGGAGAGTATATGTTTATAATGTGGATTGGTTTATTTTCGTGGTATATTTGCACAGGTGTATGATGTTTTCCTTGACAAGGATAAGATTTCCACCCAGTCGGTCTTGTAAGCTATCACATCGGTGGGGTTGTTTCCTGGTTTGAGGAAGGTTTCGTGAATACAAATAACCTATGGTTTGTTTTAGAGGTAAGTACTTTAAGGTTGTCTCCGTTTGTTGGAATGCCGCGGGCATTCCATTGTAGGATTTTGATGTGATTTTGATTGAATTTATTGATCGAAATTTGGAGCCATACGGTTGATCATCGTTGGGGATGTAATTATATGACGTATTTAGTCGTTCTGATATTTTGGTTGGAGTAGATGCCTTCTGGGCAAATTTTGTGTTCATTCCCCATTCAATTATTTCTTTTGGGGTGAATTTCCAATTTAGAAAGTCATGTGTGATATTGGTTATTATGTCAGTTTTGGTTCTATTTGTTGACCGTTGATTGTGAAAGGAGTTGATCACTATATTTATAAAACCCAGAAATTCCAGTTTACTCATGACAATTTGGTCGGTTTGTTCGGTTCCGGTTTCCTGTGCATGATTTTCTAGTTCACTTTGCGCTGGCATTGTGTCCTTAGAATTTAAGCTTGGTAGCACGCTTTCTTTGGTGAGTTTTTGTGTCTGCCTGGCTTGTTTGACAACTTCGGCCTAGCTTACTCCTTTGTCTGCCTTTATAAACTCGATTGTTTTGGCTCTTTTGTATGCGTTGCACCCTTTATATCCTGCTGAGTGGTTTTGTTTGCAGTTTGCGTAGGTGGTTTTTGTTTCCGTACAATTTTGATATTCGTGTTTTCCTGAACATTTAGGACAAACTATGTCGGATTTACAAACTTTCTTTGTTTGACCAAATTTTTGGCACTGGTAGCAACGTCTCGGCGCTTCATAGAAAGGCTTTACAATAATGTTGTGCAGGGACAGCTGAACTGTTTCTGGTAATTTTAATCCTTTAAAGACAAGCATTACGCTTGCTGTTGGTGTATTTCCCTTACTAAGACGTTTTGCATACAGGACATTTTGATCTTTGAGCTTATTCATCAGATCTTCCATTTTGGTATGTAGGTCAATGCCATATATTACACCTTTACATTGTGTTCTTCGAGGTGTATATGTTTAATATTTACTGGTTTGTCTGCTAGAAGGTCAACCTGTAGAAATTTCTGGAACTGCGTTTCGGATCTGCAACGGATTTTAAGGTCACCGCCAGGTAGTTCCGTAACGCTGTGGACATCCCCAGCTTTCTTTTTCAGGTCTTGGGCTAGTTTCTGTTTAGGGAATTGGCTAGCCCTCATATTCACTAAACTCTGAATAATTGCTATAAAGCTGGCAATGTTTGTAGGAGGGCTATGGGCGAAACGCTTCGGTGACTTGTTCAGTTCAGGGATATCAGTCGCCTTGCGTTTGGCCATGTTAGATGAGGGGGAGGGATTGTCGAAAGTTTGCTAGGTTGAGGCTTCTTTAAAAGGAAAGGAGTAATGAAACGATTATACTTAGCTGTTTTGCTTCTTTCTTTCTTCTTATAGGAGTGTAAGGGTTTACGTTTCTGGTTTACGTTTCTTGTTTTCCTTTCTTCTTCTGTTGCCTGTCTTTCTTGGTTGCGTGGTAGGAAGCTCAGTATAGTTCAGACACGTAAAGCTCAGCTCAGACACGGAAAGCACATATATATATGGTCTACGCTTGCAGTTCTTAGACCCTCTCTGGCTGACACGTAAAGCTCAGTGCTTCAAAATCATTAGTTTTCAAGTGAGACTAAAGGATGTTGTAAAGTAGACAACCTCGTCTAACAGCGGTTCACCGTGAACGACGATCGTGCGAGGGACTAAAAGTGGGAATTTGCCCAGTATTTATAGTCTATGCTCATAAATATTCATGAGTACCAAGGATGGTACTCAGGGCACTGATTGGCTAATACCAAAGTAACAACATATATGTATAGAAATACTATACATGTACATGTGTATCTAATCTCATGGCGCAACAATCTAACTGTAAATACATTTTTTTTAGATAATGGAAAGATGAACAATACCTTGTAGGTAGAAGGGAGATGAGCCTGTAGAGTGAAACTATTTACTTTCTCAAATACAAGTTAATGCGCCTTTTGAAACTCTTCAATATGAGTTTAACACTAAAGGATGTCGTAAAGTAGACAATCTCGTCTAACGGCAGTTCACCGTGAACGACGATCGTGAGCGATGAAACAACAACAACAACCAAAATGATTTAGTGTCTTAAACTTGGTACAAAGGACGTTTTATGCCAAAATCATGCCACAGTCAGTGAGTACTAATGTTGTTTTAACTGGAAAGATGCTGTACGTAGTTTGTTACAACAAGAATATGTCCAAAAGTAATGGAAACTCTACTCGAATTTGTCACTTCAAAATATTAACAATGGCGGATGTTTCGCCAAACTTAAGGTCGCTAGAAAAATGTTGTTTGCAACCTAGCCAAAAAATATCTGATCACTAAGCTTGGAGAGAAACTCCTTCAACATGTAAATGTATTATATGTGAAATATGGTCATCTAAGTAAATCATCAAGTATTAAAATTCTTACGTTGGAAAGAACAGGGGTCCACGGAAACTGCGTCCTTCAAAAGTCATATCAAGGCGCCAAAAACAACTTGCGCTCATGAGTCCACAAAATATCCTATCTCTTATATGTTAAAAAAATATTTCAAAATATTCCACAAAAATTCTAATTTAATTAAGGGTATCTGTAACCCATAAAAATTTACATTCTACAGGTAAAACCTGTGTCTATGTTATGGACAAGGCAGAAAATGAAGCCCTAACCTCCCCATGGAATTATATGAAATAATAGACTGTCTCTAGCAAATTCGCCACACTTTGTTGTTCTCTTTTTTTACTGTTGGGGGCGGGGGGGGGGGGGGGGTGGAGGGGCCGAGGCAAATACGTTTTTGTGAGATAAGATATAGGCTGTCTTGTATTAAATAAGTGTTACCATAAATTAGAAATGAGAATTAAGCTATTGTATTACGTGATGTGTGGCAACTATAGCGAGCTCATGCGTGAACCCTGGTTGAGAGGACATGTGGTCCTGTAGCTATCAGTGACATTAACATGTTATGCGTATAGCGGAAGTATAAGGCTGAACATTTGTTATATATGTATTTAATTAACTGTTGTGTAACTGCGTGTTCATTGATTTTTCAGAAAGTTACATTTATGGTGCCCTGATTTTCTCCACTCCACAGTGTCCGAAACTAAAAAAAAGAGAGATATTTCAGTGCTATTATAGCAGTCTATCATTTCTCGATTTTATGACCTGTACTTTGCTTCAGTCTATGCTTGGAGCTTTATAAGTCGCATGCTTGGCATATAACAGGAAAAGAAGAGCAAAACAGAACTGAAAAAGAAGTCGCCACACGAGTGTGTCAGCAGCTGTTACTCACAGCTGTAGTCATTTTCGCTTCTTGAGATGCACACTTTCGTGCACTAGAGCCGATTCCCCGCGTGACCATACCATGTCCTATTAGGTTAATTGTTTTCGGAATTCTTAATTAGAAAAAGAATGTCTAATATCCTGCCCTTTGCACTGATTATTTAAACACATTATTCCACGTAGGATAGAACAAGATTTAATGGCTTTGTTTTCGCTGTTGCCCAACCTGCTGTAATGATTTAAAACATTTATATGGAAATGGTGAATAAAAATCAAAACTGAAGACACGACAGACATTTCAGCACATGGCAATTTGGTCATTGTCCATAACATATAAATACATGTATGGTGAAAATTAAATGCAGAAACTTATTCCAACTACATAAAAACTTATCCCAATCACATAAACTTACCTGAACCGCATAAAAACTTAACCCAAGCACATAAAAACTTACCTCAAACACATAAAAACTTATCCCAAGCACATAAAAACTTACCTCAACCGCATAAAAAACTTATCCCAAGCACATAAAAACTTACCTCAACCGCATAAAAACTTATCCCAACCACATAAAAACTTATCCCAGCCACACAAACATTACACGTACATGTGAAGTATAGCCTGAGGCTAATAATTAGAAAAATAACCAATGACCTCGGTATGAAGTTTGATATCTATATATATTCCAAATAGATGGTGGGCGTCCAAAAAAGTATAAAATAAAATTTTTTAGTGATGTTGGAAAGACGCTAGGAATGTTCAAGAGGTACGAATGAAATTAGTATAGAAATCATGTGCCATGCTAGCTTAATCGTTTATCCGTAAGTTAAGCTGTAAGTTGTGCACTACTCTAATCTATAGGAAATTATGAAGATTTCATAAACGTGAATTACGTTTCACGATATAGGTCTATTCGTCTAAACAGACATTCGTATACCACAGTCAAACAATAAGGACGTTCCGGATCAATAATCGCACGACCAAATCCCAAAGCGACCTATAACACAAACCTCCAAAGAACTAAGAAAGTATACAAAGCGCGAAAATAGGACGGAATCATGCAAAGAGAAGCTGTCAACAGTTTTCATTGATATTGGCAAGTCGCAAGGTATATTCTAGGCGACTGAGGGAAATCCGTATCCGTACTATAAGTACACATATTTTTGATGATTCACTGTGTGCTTGGAAGTTTGTATAAGAGACTATGTGAAATTTGTTCTTATTTCATTTTCTATATATCTAACTGTTAAATATACAGGTGAACTTCAACATTGTAGGCTGCCAACACTGATGTATCAGCATAATTCTATATCTGTACCTTTGTCTACACACATAGTAATGTATATATAGACGATTATTTATTAGCAATACTGATAACACGGCCGATTTCACAATGAATTCAATTGAGTTGTGCAAGTGATCTTCAGTATAGGCCTTTTATATGATAATATATGGAAACCTAATAAAGCCACAACGTTTATAGTCCGTGCTATTTGGCACATAGCCAGGAAAATGTGCAAAATTATGGTTTCTTTGATAATGTACACTGTATATACGCGCATTTTGTTAGTGTTCTTTATGTATATATCTGACAAGGACTTACACACGTGACCTGTTTTCTACAGCCTGTACAATATACGGCACAATTCATTTGAGGTAACCATGCGTAAGAACTGGAGTTGAGATTCTGTCCCTTGTGACTGTTTGAAAGAATTGATTACCTCTGTTTGTACTCTAAGAAAAGGCGTTCCTTGACTCCCTGCTCTGGAGAACCAAACCTCAACGTTTGTGGATTCAAGCAAGGATGGACCACATTGCACTAAAAAATTATCTGTGCATTTTGACATAAAGTCTTTCGCCTGAGTGATACCAGAAAGCACCCTGTTCTTATAGCATAATATGGCAGGTGATGTATGTTCAACAGAATAAGCCGTTAGCCTACTGTACCGTTTACATGTTGAATTACACATAACTTAGCCTAATGTAGCGCTTACATGTTGAATTACACATAACTTAGCCTAATGTAGCGTTTACATGTTGAATTACACATAACTTAGCCTAATGTAGCGCTTACATGTTGAATTACACATAACTTGGCCTAATGTAGCGTTTACATGTTGAATTACATATAACTTAGCTTAATGTAGTGTTTACATGTTGAATTACACATAACTTAGCCTAATATAGCGTTTACAAGTTGAATTACACATAACTTTGACAGAAGAACCTGTTGCAGTAACATAATGCATTGTATCATTCCTCAGAATGATAATTTAACGGATTATTTTGTTTTGAGGGTATAAATACGGCACTCATGCACAAGAAGGAAACGTTATCTCTTAGTCTGTTTGTCAAGCACTAGGGGCTGCACTTGTATATACATGTATGTGTAAGTCGTAATCCTTAATCTGTGAAGTCTCATATAAATTCGCATGGATTCAATCTGTGGGCTACACATAAATATGTGTCACGGCCGACAGTACAGAATGGTGAGGTATGAAGGATGTGAATAACACAGATACAGTTAGACAACAAAAGCTTACTCTACAGTAACTACAAAAGGGATTCTAAATTAAGGATGTGTGTGAATGGCGCAGATGCTGACAATCACTTATACAGTATCCTACGAGTGCATTACGGGATATATAGGTCTATGGATGATTTGGATAATAGACTAACATTCCTGACGGTAAACTAAGCACCAGATAGGACGTGAAAGACAGATGACGTGACAGATGGTGTAGATAAATAGACTGCACTCACTTACTGTATACCTACGTAGTGGATAGATTTGTTTTCGATGTGCATATAAATAGATAGACCAGTCTGTGCATGTTCTGCAAATATATACAGACATAAGACTATATACGCATAGAGTAATGTAGACTGTATAACTATTTGCAGATATGCGATTCTGTACAAACTCAATAACAGACACCGGCCCGGATAGCACAGTTGGTAGAGCGTCCGCTTCGGGACCGGTAGATCCAGGATCAATCCTTGATCGAGTCACACCTAAGACTTTAAAAGAGGAAGTTGTATCTTCCTCGCTTGGCCTTCAGCCAAGGGGGTGGGAATCTGTCCTTACACGTACATGCACCCTAAGGATTCCTTCGTCGAAGGAAAAATTGTCTCGTACGACGTTAAACCCCAAGCTTTGATGTGCTATCACCATAAACCCATGCGCTTGTTGTGAGCTCAAGTCCAACTCCAGCTAATGGGAAGGTCTGCACAGCAACCTGTGCATAGTAGTTTCTCTATACAGAGAAAAGTCAACCTTAGAATATTGGCAAGTGGCTAAGGTAAGGGAAGCCTACCCGATATGTAATGCCATTCGGAATACCCCGGTAGTGCTTCACGGATTCAAACCACCTTCACTCCTGCCAAAAATCGCATTTTTCCAGGATTTGTCAACCTACATCAGAACCTTGTTCTACTATTTAGTGATCTGCCTAAAGGCCTGTCTACCTGAGGATATAGTGGCAGAAATCGCCGGCATAGCCGCGATGAAGTCGCCTAACCATCATGCATGGATTCCAACTCTTCAGCATAATCTTTATCTGAAACATCTCCATCGGTACATTACGTCAGTACATGGACGGCCAACATGTTGGCCATTACAGAACCAGACACCTGCCTAATCTGTTTGACGAGACAGAGCGAGACGTGTAGCCCTATGTAACACACAGGTCCGAGTCATCCCGGGCTGAAGTTTAAGAGTACTTGAATGTTCACAGTTTCGCGTTCGGAAAGTAAATAAAGCCAGGTGGAGCTGCTTAACCCTTCAATAAACAGGCTTCAGTTGCGTGGACATTGGCTGTGGTGACAAAACCGGCATTTCTGCCGCTCTAGAAAGACTTTGTGTACAAGAAAAAAATCAACAATAAATGTTCCATTCCATTTTTAAAGGGTAAATATGGGGTCTTAATTAGGGGTACCCGTCTTAATCACACTATCCACCCCTGTGTAGAAATGGCTATAAAATGTGTTCAATGGTCCTTTGTCGTGCACACAAAGCCAAGTCCAATAAAAGTCAATAAAATGGGGTCTTCTTGTCTTTACACACCCCAAAATGGCCCGCATTTACAACAAAAAGTACGAGTCTGATATGTACAATTTAATTGGTTCTGGTGACAATCCCGCCATTTTTACCTCCCTAGAGACATTTTTTACCAAAAGTATTCAAAATATGAACATTCAAACCCAATTTTTATTGGGTAAATATGGGGTTTTCATGTTGTCTGTGACCCTGGATTATGGCCACCTATCCTTGCTGTCCTATAAATTATTGTGAGGAAATGTCTACATGGATACATCATATCTCTTCAATGGTCTTCTGTGGTGCAGGCCAGATCAAGTTAAGGTCAGTGAAATGGGGCCTTCCTGTCTGTATGCACTCCAAAATGATCCAGATATACGATAAAAATTGAGGTCTACTATGTAGTATGTAAATGGCTCTGGTTACAAAAAGACATTGTGCATCACAAAAGAAACTAATGCGATTTCATAGCGATTTCTTCACACAGGCAAATAGGACGATCAAGATGGACGGACCTATTTAAGGGTCAGAGAGAACATGAAGACCCCATAAAAATGTGATGGAGCGTTCATATATTGAATCTTCTAAATGCACAATGTCTAGAACGGCACAAATGGCGGATTTGTCACCAGAATCAGTTACATTATACATATTAGACGTTATTGTTTTGCTGTATGTCTGGGTCATTTTTGGGTCTTTACAGAGAGGAAGGCCCGTGTTATTGATCTCACCTTGGTTTTGTGGGCACGACAGAAAACCTTTGAACAACTTTAATTGCAATTTCGAGCGGCACAAAAGAAACTAATGTTATTACATGGCCATTTCTTCACAGGTATGTAAGGGGGGACACACAAAACTGGATGGGACACACATCACTGAACTCTCTGTAGGAGCAGAAGCAAATGAATTCTGAACACGTCTCTTATTTCAGGACACAGCCGCAGCATTACCGTCCGATTTTCTTCATACGAGACACACAATTTTGAACAATGACTACGACAACGACGACGAAGACGGTCCAAGCTGTAACACAAACAAATATTCTTTCAGTTACTTTATCTCTTTGCTATATTTTATATCATCTAGAGAAGTCAGGACACCGCATAATGCTTATTGTTTATCTCACCCCGACGACCGATCTGAGAACTGGAATAACAATATCCGACAACCCTACACAGGTTGTGCGTTCATTGTATGAACTCACAAATTTCTTGGCAATATTCAGGCTTCTGTAAGGAGTTGGTTAATGAGAAACGTTTCATCACTGTTTAGTCTCTGGTGCACTCGTCACAGCACCTCTGCCACGCCCTGGGTTTGGCGGACTCTCAAACGTTAATTTAAACACAAAAACCTAACCGATAACATGGTCGACATGGACTATATCATTTTGAACTCGACATACCGGCCCCTTAAATGTGAAGCGTAACATCGGCGGAACATTTAAACTTAGATACCAATACACAATACTAGTAACACAAACATGAATAGTTACAATGTCCAATGGAACTTAAATCTTTCGTATTAACATTTCTCCAATTCGCAAAGGAAAAATGTCACTCATGTGCCGGTTCAAGCAGACATAGCTCATGAACCGGTTTTCTCAACAGACTTCCTCTTGGCATTAACTCTACGGATCTGACAATCCCGTCACTTCCAGGAAAGGTTTTCTGAATCCTTCCAAGCGGCCACGCTCTCCTATGGGTGTTCTCGTCCACAATGAGAACAATATCACCCTGACAGAACTGCCATTCTTTTTCCCTTTGTCTCATGTAGGAGTTCATCTTCTGATGATTCAAGGCTTGGATAACCGAATTCAACTCCCTTTCGCGCCTCTAAAATTCGACCCATTGTCGGATCTTATCCTTTCAGGTCGTCCCCTTCTGCTCTCGGATCTTCTGAGGGCAGTGATAAATCAATCTGTATTCATCGAATCAAGATTCTCAATATGCACTGCCCTCGTTGTTAAACAAGTAAATAGACAACCATATCTCTTCACCTGAAACCGGCCTCGTTTTACCACAAAGTGGCCAAAACAGTCAACTCCGGTGGAAGAGAAAGGCGGCTTGCCAGGAGTGACTCTTTCCACAGGTAAGTCTGCCATTCTTTGAGCGCCACATGGCTCTTGTCTGCGATTGCAATGGACACACTGATGAAGAACCCTTTTTATTGCTGATCGAGATCCAACAATCCAACGTTTCTGACGTATGTAGGACAAGACGTGCTCTCTACCCGAATGACCCAAAAGTTTATGACAGTTCCTTACTATTAGTGTCACAACACGGTTGTCCTGTGGAAGAATCATTTGATGTCGAGCTTCAGGGTTGATTGGAGCCGCCATTAAACGTCCTCTTACGCACAAGATACCATCAGAGTTAATCATAGGATCAAATCTGTATATGGAACTCTTCCGACTCACAGGCTGGTTTCCACATTTGATGAGTTTGTCTAACTCGTCCTGGAAATGAGTTCTTTGAAAAAACCTCACAATTTCCATCTCAGATTAACGAATCTCTGCTACTGTCAAAGGTGTTTTGCTAATCTTGGAGTCTTCTCCTCTGGCTCTACCTCTTAGGCACAGTTTTAGTCGTAAGATACAAGCCACGCATGACTTCAATTTGTACCAGGAGGAAAATTTCTCAAGCAGTCTGGTACAGAAAGATGTACTACAAACCGTACTGTTTACTTTGCTGTCTTTCTTAACCTCCACATCACTATTTAGCACGTCCGGTATCCGTGGGGTAGTCGGCCATGACAGCTCCTCTTCCCACAGGACGTCTGCTCCTTGCTTCCATCTTTAGCTGACTGACCAGCTCTTCAGCCTTCAAACCCCTGGAGGCATGATCGGCCGGATTAATCTTGGACTCGACATGTCTCCACTCACTTGGGAAGGATCCGGTCTGTATTCAAACGGGTTGTTACAAAGGTTTGAAACCTCTTAAACTCATTCTTTATATATTGAAGTACGAGCATACCGTCCGTCCAGAACATCATGGCGTCATTCTTAATTCTCAGCCCTCTGCGCAGCGATTAGCTCAATTTTACTGCAAGAACCGCAGCTGGAGCTCCAACCTTGGGGTTGTAAGCTGCTTGATTGGAGCCAGCCTAGATTTTCCCATGAGAAAGGCACAATGACTCCTGGTCTTCCAGTTTACAAACGTCATGTATGCCACAGCGACGTAGCCGACTACGGAGGCATCAGCAAACAACTCGATTTGGCATTCTTTAACATCACCAAAATCTACTGGAAGGTAGCATCTTCTTACTTTAAACTTCTCCACTTTTATTAGCCCTTGCTTCCACGAACACCATTTCGCTGAATTGCTTGGTTCCATGGGCTCATCCCATCCTTTCTTCAATGATCTTGAAAGAGGACTTTCGCCTGTAATATGACCGGGGATACGAAACCAAATGGGTCGTACACAGAGCTAATGATGCTCATGAGGCCTCGTCGGGTACATGATTTCTCTCTGAGGTGAATTTTGAAACAGAACAGGTCACACTGTGTATCCCAACGATCCCCTAGAGCTCTTTCGAAAGGGAGGCTGCTACTGTTGAGATCTATTCCCGAAGCTGCTTTCGCCCGTAGATCAACTGGGCTCGAGTCCAGCACTTTTCTGCTATTGTTTATCCATTTGGTAAGATTGAAAGCACCTCTTCGGAGCAGTTCATTCAAGTCTTGAACCAGGTCGATCGCTTCCTTTTCCGTGAGTGCAGATTGCAAGCAGTCATCAACGTAAAAATTCTCTAATATGGTCTGTATTGCATTTTCCGGAAAGTCTTCGGTATTGTCCAGGGCTGTAGGTCTGACTGCAAAACTTACACAACTTGGGCGCCAGAACCTTCCGAACAGGTGAACTGACATCCGATAAATCTCTGGCTCTTGAGACATGTCACCACCAGGCCATCACAGAAACCGCAGTGCATCTGTCCTCCGGTGCGACCTTAACTTGATGAAACATACCCTCTATATCACCCATCAAAGCAATGTTTTCCTGACGAAACCTCAGAAGTACACCTACTAATTTATCAGTCAGGTCAGGGCCCTGTAATACAGCGTCATTCAGACTGATTTCATTTGACTTCGCCGAACAGTCAAAAACTATTCGCAGTTTATTAGGCTTACTTTCACTGGTTACTCCATGATGTGGGAGATATCAAACTGATATCTGCTGCTTTGTAGTATCTTCTTCTGGAACCTTCTCGGCATATCCTTTATCAAAAAGTCCCTGCATTCCCGACTTGTATTTCTCATACAACATCTTGCTTCTGGACAACTTTCTCCTGAAATTATCAAGTCTTGATTAAGCCAGACAGTAGTTGTTTGGCAAACATGGCGGTCTGGTTTTAAAGTGAATGGACATTTCATAATGGCCATCTGTCATCTTGATACTGTCATTTCAAATGTCAATCACGCGTGTATCTTTCTAATGATATCTCCGGAACATCTGCTTCATACATATCTAATTTAACCTTTCAACCTTCCTTTGTAGTTCTTGGTCAACCTGCACAAAGTTGGAAATGGCTGTTCCGCATAACCCTATCAGCCAAATGCTGTCCTGGTAGCATAGTGTTGACTTGCTTCTCCTCACCTGGCCACTTGTTCACATCTTCTTGTGATACAGTGCTGTCCTCTAGAACAGGCAGCTTGGAAACTACAAATACGTTGGGAAGGTACATCAATTGTCTGCCTTTAACGTCACTAGTATCCAAAGAAACAAGCGTTGTATCCGATTTGCTATTTTCAGATGAAAGCGAGGTAAGTGAAAGTGTTGTCCTTGAACCTTGCAGGCTAAGTTGATCAGCTAACGCCTGTGAGCAAAACGTATGTGTGCTACCGCTGTCAAGTAGCGCCTTAGTTATAATATAGCTTCGGTAATCCTTTGTCAAACAGAACTATAGGCAACGCTGTCCTTGTCGACCCAAATATCAGCGATGCCACACATTGAATTACTGGCGGCAGGGCATTGACTGTCATTCACACTATTTGAACTCTGGGTTTCTCTGTTGATGTTCACTAATGTCTCACTTAGTAGGATATTTTGGCGTCTGCCAGCCATGTGCAATAATCTCGAATGTTTCTCGTCACAACCATTGATATTGCACATACTAGACTTTGTGCATGCATAGGACATATGCTTGGGTGAAAATCAATTAAAGCAAAATTTGTTTGTTTCACAAACTCAAATCTCTTTTCAACACTCAGCTGTTTGAAGTTGACATAAACAAAGATGGCGTGGCCTCACGAGGTGGATACAAGGTGGATATCTACTTGACTGTGTTTGAGGCTGAATGTCTGGTGCTGATTTGGTATCATTATTCGCTTGCACCATAAAGATGGAACTACAGGGATTACTTTTGTAACTGAATTTCTGTGACTTGTCTTTGAAGTTCCCCTTGATAGTAATGGTGCCGAAAACTGGGTCATTGGCTTCTTCAGCGGCCATGTCAATGAAATCTACAAGCTGATTTATGTCAGGATAACAATTTTTCCTCCTCAAATGTTTGACGGCATCTATTGGCCTTCTATTTTGGAGGTAACTTGTTAACCATTTTACCCATCCTTATTTGATTATCTACCTCGCTCAATCGCCCCATTGCTGTCATTATCACAACGCAAACTACGTACGTTATCTGCATATTTTCGTAAAGCTGTGTTGTCACCATATTTCAGACGGACCCTCAGTAATCTTGGAAATCCATGCTTTAGATGTTACAAACTGGTTACCAAAACGACTAAATAGCAATCTTCTGGCCTCAGCATAACCTTGTTCTGGTTCCATTACAGAACAACATTCGATTACTTCTAGGGCTTAATCGGTGCAATACTGGAAAAGGCGATTAAGCTTTACACTGTCATTCACTCCAGTGACCTCCAAACTGTTCTAAAGTCTCGAATGAATAAACAAAACTTCAATGGATTTCCATCAAATTTCATAATCTCCGTCCTGGGAAGCTGCATGACATTTAACATTTGTTTCTGCTGGACAAGAACTTTCCCTCACTTGTGGCACTGATTTGCTGTCTTCTCATTACTGCCTCTTGGTGTGGCGTGCCAGCATTATTTTGAGACTCTTGAGGATTACCTGCAGTTCTTTTACCAGTCCTATAATCCGCTGAATTATTCCGAATATCGCTGTCAAAGTCACCTGACTGATCTTTGACCTCTGTCTATGACATATATCTGTGTGGTGTCTGACCTAGAAACTTCACATGCATTTCATCAGAGTGGCTACACCTACTGACGGGAGATAACGCTATTGGCCTTTTAAGAGCGGTATCACAGCCAAATTCCACCAACAACTGCTCTTCCGCTTCAGCAGCTGCTATTTCTGTTCCTAAAGTCATCATTTCATTTAACTGTTCAAGCTCCATTTGTTTGCGTCTTAATTCTCGGCGCTTTCTCAATGCCTCAGCACGCACCATTAAAGTAGCCCTTTTAGGGGCCACCTTAGCTCTTGAGCTTATTGCGGAAGATTGCTGTCATCACCTTTAATGTCTATATCGCCATTCGAAGACTTCGGCCGAATATCTCTATCTTTTCACATTGCTACATCAGATTTAGGCATCTGATACCTTTCATTCACGTCTTGAAAATATTCATGAGACGTCTGTGACTCATTCACATTCTTGTTAACATTTGTATAGCATTGTTCTTGTTTCTCCGTAAATTTACGAAAAGTATGCAATAACACCGTCATTTTCTCATCTATTTCCGTTACAGGTACGCCCTTTAGCATTAGTTCTCTTATTTCTTCACTGTCTTGTTAATGTTGACAAAATACCTCCTCTCTTACTTTCTCCGACACTATCCTGTCCTCATGAAACATTGTACGAAATTCCTCTTTAGTTCTTGACATCATATTTGAATTTATCTCTCAGGAAATTTCTTGAACATCTTTGCAGAAGCAGAAGCAAACATCATCCAATGAATTCTGAACACGTCATTTCGGGACATACCAGCAGCATTATCGTCCGATTTACTTCATACGGTACAGAAACACACTATTCTGAACACTGACAATGACGACAATGACGACGACGATGATGACGGTTCAAGCTGTAACACAAACAAATACTCTTTCAGTTACTTTATCTCTTTGCTATATTTTATGTCATATAGCGAAGTCTGGATATCGCATAATGTTCATTGTTTATCTCACCCTGACGACCAATCTCACAACTATTTTGCTTAAATCTTCATGTAAACAACAATAACAATATCACAACACCTCCTGCCACGCTCTCGCTTTCAAAGTCTCAAATCAAACCTTAATTTAAACACCAAAAACCTAACTGATAACATGGCTGACATGGACTATATCATTTTGAACTCAACACTATCCTGGTAGACATTTCTAGGGCAAAATGGCGGTTTTTTCACCAGAGCCATTTCCCTTTTGGGACTTTCCTTTTGGGGCTATGTGTGCACGACAGAAGATCTTTTAACAGATTTATTGGCATCGGAATTAGCAACAAAGACCAACGTTCCCCTGATATATATGCTCTTTATATCTTTCAGTCTTTGTGCATACATCAGTCTTTGACGTTTCATGTGAGTTGCGTAATCTATTTGATGACTGACTGGAAACAAAACAAACTTACACGTCTGAACATTACAGCACTAATTTCACTCAATTAAGTGATGTGAAGTAACATACAGGCTCGTAAATAATTGGGTAGAAAACATAATGGGGAAGAAAACATAATGGAAAGTAAGTTACTATTACTTTGCGTACATAAACATAGGCTAAATTTAAAAAAAACAAAAAATTTTAAAAACAACAGCGGTGTTATTGTTGCAACTCGCGCATGTAAACTCTGCTAACACTGATAACAGTTATTGTTTACAGCTGGTACACAAGAGAAATCTATACACGTGCATTCACTAACTAATCGCTAAACAAACATGCGTACGTACCGCTTTATAGGCCATCTTTAACACAACTGGGCTTGCAACAAGTTACATATACAGCTGTACTTTGATATAACTCAGCGCACCTTCTTTCGCATACTCGGTCTCGGACAAAAAGACATCCAAGTCGTACTAAAAGTGTAACTTAACATTGCACAAACAAAATGCGGAAAACGGACTAATTGTTGGACGTTACAAGATTCTTTACGGACAAAACATCCCCCATTTTATTGACCTCCGTTTGGTTGTGCACAGAGGATGTTTAAACAGATTTAACTGGCATTAAGAGCGGCACAAAAGAAACCAGTATGATTCCTTAACCATTTCTTCACAGGCATGGATAGAACGATCATGATGGGTAGCCGTATTGAGGGTCATAGAGAACATGAGGACCCCATATTTAACCAATGGAAATGAGATGGAGCATTCATATATTGAATCTTCTAAGGGAACAATGTCTTTCTAGATCGGCACAAATGAGAGGTTTGTCACCAGAACCATTTAAATTGTTCTTATTAGAGTTCAGTCTTCTGTAGTTAATGTGGGTCATTTGGGGGTTACTTGGGGATACAGACAGGAAGACCCATTTTATTGACCTTAAGTTGGATTCGTATGCACGACAGAGGAATTTTGAACAGATTTAATGGCCATTTAGAGCGGCACAAGAGAAACTAATGCGATTACACAACCATTTCGTCACAGGTATGTATAAGGCGATCAAAACGGGGGGCCGTAATTAGCGGTCATAGAAACCATGAAGACCCCATATTTACCCAATAAAGATTCTAAATGCACAATATCTTTCTAGAGCGGCACAAATGACGGTTTTGTCACCAGAACCGTTTAAATTGTACATATTAGCCTCCAATCTTTTGTTGTAAATGTGGGTCATTTTAAGCCTTTATAGACAGGAAAAACCCATTTTATTGACCTTAAGTTGGTCTGGTGTTCACTACAGTGGGCTTCTAAACAGATTTAACGCCATTTAGAGTGGTACAAATGAAATTAATGCGATTACACAGCCATTTCTGCACAGATATGGATAAGACGATAAAGATGGGTGGCCGTAATTAAGGATCATAGAGAACATGAAGACCCCATTTTTAACCAATGAAAATTCCATGTAACGTTTATCATTGAATCCTTCTGGTACACGCAAATTCTTTCTAGGGTGGCACAAATGGAGGTTTTGTCACCAGAGCCATTTCCATTATACCTATTAGACGATGATGTTTTACTGCATATCCCGGTCATTTGGTGATCTATATAGTCAGGAAGAACCCATTTCATTGACTTCAAATTTCGCTGGTTTGGACGACAGAGGACCTTTCAACAGATTTAATAGCTATTTTGTTCCCATTTACACTGTGTACTTTGATCTTCTATATGATGGTCTTATCAGGGGCTGTATGGACAGGATTTATTAATTTACTCAAGAATGTTTCATTCATAGGACGGTGACCAGCATTACCTTGGGAGAAAAAGTATGGACAAGACGACCAAGGTAGCGCTGACATATTGAAAGCTTCAAGCGCAAAATGTCTTTTGAAATCTTCTGAGAGTGTGATTTTGTCATTAGAACTATTTACACTCTGCATATAAGATCTCCGGCAGAAGCTATACTTTTGGATCGTTACCCAAACTAACTTACTGATGTAACTGGTAGACAATAAAGTATATTCAACTTCCCTTCTATGAAAAGATGGCCAGAAAATCGGCTATCGAGTGGAAATGCACAGTCGTCTTATACTGTTAAATAAGCCAATAGTCAGCATGAGAGTGCATCCTCTGGAGCCTCACCTATTTTAGAACAAGGAACCGGGAATAAGGATTCAGTACCCAATTACAACTTCTGTTTTTCGGGAGGATGAATGTAATACAGTGACGAGGCTGTGAGTGACGTCCTCTTGACCTTGTTAGTCACCCCTCTCAGCTGAAGGCATGGGGAGGTTCAGATTTTGACGGTCAACCTATGTCAAGGTTTTTATGGCTTCTCTGGTTAAGGTATGCACCAAAGCTTATTGGCCACGGAATGTTTGGGGCTGAGCTACAGCGCTAAACGTTAACATTGTCGCTTATGGGAAATTTATGGGGGGGTCTGAGGCCATAGGTGAGGCTGTGGCAGAAACTTGGAAGAATTAAGGGCGGTAACTCTAACTGGGTATTTCAACAGTCGTATTGTCGAGGATAGTCCCCCCTACTCTACATCTGATAGTAAAAGGGAAAATGATTGCGATGGATTGAATGCGGTATGTATTTTCACTCTTGTTTCAGTGTATCTTTTCAATCTACAGTTGCTGGCTTTGTTGTCTTTGAATTTACAAGCGTTAAATATGGGAAAATAGTGGTATTGTCGACGGTTCAATCCAGGGTCGTGCTCAAGACTTCGAAATTGGTCTCTTGGTATTTTCAAGCTGAAGAATCAGCGTTATTGTTCGTACTGATTTCTTATGCGTATAAGGTGTCTGTATTGTCTGACTAGGTGAGATGCCATTCTTGGTGTCCTGGCAACGGCGTTATCTGTATTCTGTAACTAGGTGGGATGCCATTCCTGATGTCCTGGCAACGGCGTTATCTGTATTCTGTGACTAGATGGGATGCGATGTCTGGTGTCCTGGCCACGGCGTTATCTATGTTCTGTGACTAGGTGGGATGCCATGCCTAGTGTCCTGGTCACGGCGTTATTTGTATTTTATGACTAGGTGGGATGCCATTCCTGATGTCCTGGCCACGGCGTTATCTGTATTCTATGACTAGGTGCGATGCCATTCCTGGTGTCCTGGCCACGGCGTTATCTGTATTCTATGACTAGGTGCGATGCCATTCCTGGTGTCCTGGCCACGGCGTTATCTGTATTCTGACTAGGTGGGATGCCATTCCAGGTGTCCTGGCCACGGCGTTATCTGTATTCTGACTAGGTGGGATGCCATTCCTGGTGTCCTGGCCATGGCATTATCTGTATTCTTTGACTAGGTGGGATGCCATGTCTGGTGTCCTGGCCACGGCGTTATCTATATTCAGTGACTACGTGGGATGCCATGCCTGTTGTCCTGCCCACGGCGTTATCCCATCAAACACCTTCACTAAATTTCTTAAGTTTTACAATGAATGACTAAATATGGGCAGACTCTTCACTGTGCCTAATTAGCTTAACCCGGGGTAAAGGGGCAATATATTCATCGCGTAACGTTGAATCGCCAGGTCGGACATATGAACAGACACAAAGCGCAGCTGAGATACCCACATCATCGACAACCTATAAAGTGACATAGATTTAATCGCCTAGAACTCCTTTCCATCCTATTTCAAAACTGTTGACTTCTTCGTTTTGCATGAATGCTATCAATTGCTATACTTAATGTACTTTTGGTTTACGTTCAACGTTGTTTTAGGACCGTGTTTTGACCGAAAGTTTATTTTGGTTGACAGCGGATTTACGAATGTATGTTTTGACAACGAGATTTCATTACCATAACCAGCGCTGAGATCGGCATCTGTGTATACTGTGGGATACAGTATGCCATGTCCGATGTCCTCGGCACGGTGTTCCATTACGGTAACCGGCGTCTGTGTATACTGTGACTAAGTGGGATACCATGTCCGGTGTCCTCGGCATGGTGTTCCATTACGGTAACCGGCATCTGTATACTGTGACTAGGCGGGATGCCATGTCCGGTGTCCTCGGCAAGGTGTTCCATTACGGTAACTAGCATCTGTATACTGTGACTAGGTGGGATGCCATGTCCGGTGTCCTCGGCACGGTGTTCCATTACGGTAACCGGCGTCTGTGTATACTGTGACTAGGTGGGATGCCATGTCCGGTGTCCTCGGCAGGGACTTCCATTACGGTAACCGGCGTCTGTGTATACTGTGACTAGGTGGGATGCCATGTCCGGTGTCCTCGGCAAGGTGTTCCATTACGGCAACTGGCATCTGTATACTGTGACTAGGTGGGATGCCATGTCCGGTGTCCTCGGCACGGTGTTCCATTACGGTAACCGGCATCTTATACTGTGACTAGGTGGGATGCCATGTCCGGTGTCCTCGGCACGGTGTTCCATTACGGTAACCGGCGTCTGTATACTGTGACTAGGTGGGATGCCATGTCCGGTGTCCTCGGCACGGCGTTCCATTACGGTAACAAGCATCTGTATACTGTAACTAGATGCGATGCCATGTCCGGTGTCCTCGGCACGGTGTTCCATTACGGTATCCGGCGTCTGTATACTGTGACTAGGTGGGATGCCATGTCCGGTGTCCTCGGCACGGCGTTCCATTACGGTAACAAGCATCTGTATACTGTAACTAGATGCGATGCCATGTCCGGTGTCCTCGGCACGGTGTTTCATTACGGTAAACGGCATCTGTATACTATACTATGACTAGGTGGGATGTCAGGCATGCCCAGTATCAGGGTCACGGTGTTCCATTAAGGTAACCGGCTCTGAGGTAAGCATCTGTATACTGTGACTAGGAGGGATTTCAGGCGTGTCCGGGTGTGTCTGGTGTCCGGGGCACGGTTTTCCATTAAGATAACCGGCATCTGTATACTGTGACTTTTCGGATCTCTTGCATAACTGGTGTCTTCAGTCAGAAAAAGATGTAATCAAACACCATCTGATGTCAAATGTGTTCCGTATTGTAAATATTAAATGTCATGTGACATTATAGTATGTTACACCCCGCAAACAGTCATTACAGGACGTATCATTCTGTGGCATTCAACATGCATTATTGTAACGCTTAGAAAATGTAAACAGTGTAACATTTGCGTTTTAAGGGAGTATAGTGTTTTTTAGCTTGTATTACATGAAGTGTCCAAGCAGTCATTTTCGTAAATTCTTTGAGGACATGCACGTACTTGTAAGGTTTGCTCACTTCTTCTTTGACAGTAAACATGTGCTCTATTTCAAATTCTCATCATTTACTGACGGTGTGTTTTTAGTGCACTTCGGTATATTACGTTATGTCATTAGGCAGAGTGAACAGTCCCAGCTGGCGTCCCCAACTGGGTTACGACGTGGGAATGTCACTACCGAGCTTTCAGTGCAGGCTGGAGATAAGTAGAGTCTAGACTGGGATAGCACACATATATATTTTATCTGCGTTAATCCTGAGGTCAGACAGATAAGAGGAGGTGCGTTAGCAAAATGCCAAGGTTACAGTCATCTGGACAATGCACGACGGGATACGTTCATACAGAAATTACCACTGGTTCCGAGCTTGTGTATAGATCACATATTGCAGATAATTTAACTCTCAGATCTTTGTCCTTCTTCCCAGATGAGCCGTCAGAATATACATGGAAGAAAAGCTGGGAACGTTGATAATCACAGAGCTTACAAAAATCGAACGAACTTTTTTATGCCAGAAGTCGAACAGAGTCCGGGGGTAGAGGGTTTGTAAGAGCGAGAGAGTAGAGTCTTCAAATCACTATGTAACTTCCTTTCGTTAAGATTTCACGTGTGAAGAGTTTCCTTCCATCATAATGTTGGCCGCCGTCGTATAAGTGAAATATTCGACGTACGACGTAAAACATCAACCAGATAAATTAATAAATCACGTGTGAAGATCTGCAGATCCACTTGCACGCGATTGTCCAATGAACATGACGTACACCTTGACTTCATGTTTCTCGCTACAAGTTGACGTCATCTTGCACACAGACCATCTGTTAAGGGCACGCGCAATTAAAGTCAAAACAGTGTGCAAATGAAGTATATCAAAGTGAATTTGAGATAAGATACGTACATGTATGCATTTTTCTTTTTCCAACTAAAGATACAGCTTTCTAATTTTGTATGCACCAAATCGGGTAGGTCTTGTTCTGAAACGAATCGTCTAGTTTGCTACCCACAACTCAGTGAAGCCCTCACACAGCCTATTCACGATGTATGCACCAAATCGTGTAGGTCTTGTTCTGAAACGAATCGTCTAGTTTGCTACCCACAACTCCGTGAAGCCCTCACACAGCCTGTTCACGATGTATGCACCAAATCGTGTAGGTCTTGTTCTGAAACGAATCGTCTAGTTTGCTACCCACAACTCAGTGAAGCCCTCACACAGCCTGTTCACGATGTATGCACCAAATCGTGTAGGTCTTGTTCTGAAACGAATCGTCTAGTTTGCTAGGTCGCTTTGGGTTTCGGAATGATGGTAATCACGAAGCCAGTAATTAAAAGTCTAATTAAGTGGGTATCCATTTCCCTGATACAGCTTTTGAAGACTATAAAGTTATCTTAAAATATCCAGCCTATATCTAACGAATACACGTATTCCAAATCGCGCCTATCAAACCTTTCGTCAACGGTTGGTATGGTTACGTAGGCCTCTATACCCTATAGCCGCCGCACTGTAACCTATAGCCGCACTACTATACCCTATAGCCGCACTACTATACCCAATATCCGCACTACTGTAACCTATAGCCGCACTACTATGCTCAATAGCCACACTACTGTACCCTACAGCCGCACTACTGTACCCTATAGCCGCACTATGGCCACGTATAATTAACGACAAAAATACTTGTGTATTATACATCCTAAGCTTACAGTATGAGCGTTCCACGTGTCAGACCAGTACTGAATATAAGACTAGAGGCAAATCGTATGAACTGGATGGTTGTTGTAATCTAAATGTAATGATGTACCAATTGCAGGCAGAGACTAAATGACGAGATTAAATGATAATCCGGCTTAAAAAATAATATCGTTTCTTCAGGTCAGTTCCCTGACGTTATATAAGCTGTGGTCACTTTTCACTGGTGAACTGTCGAGGCGGATTATCGTAAAACTGTAAAGTAAGCCCAAACCACCAAAACACATTTAGTTATAACTTCTACGTTCTTAAACCATTCCAAATTGATTTCCCACAAATGTGTTAGTGTCGTTTTGACATTTACAATCGCTGTTCGCACGCTTTTAAAAAGGAAGATGTTGCAAAATTTTTGCGCGAAAAAAAATTGAGAAGATATGTGTTTTTGTTGTTTCTGTAGAGTGGGGACTAAGTACACGATGAAACAGGAGAGTGAACAACAAACTCTGTTGTAGCACGAAGACAAAATTGTAAAAACATTCTATTCCTTGGAACAAAAAGTGAGCTGTAAAGTTGAAAGCCAGCATGTTGAGACCCTTGATTAGGATGGTGGGACTTGGCTAGGCAGTCACCAGAAGGCATGTATAATCGATATCAGAGGGAGGGGGCTGGAAAAAAGCCGCAATCCGAGCGGTCATACGTTGTCCACACAATTGAGGTGCCGGTATGATCTAACATATATGACACTATGTAATTACGGCAGTGGAAAAAAAGAGGTATTGAATAGCAAGGGAAGTGTCAAAATAAAAAAACCTGGAGAAAAAAGTTATTAGTGAGTTAGTACTGCATGTCCAACTGGTCTTCTGGGGAAATCATTAAATATTATACCGATATTTTATGTAGCTGTCGACGCACAGGGCTATGATATGAGGTACACAAAGTCCACTCAGCTGTCGCGGTGCCATACTGTACTTCCTAGTAAATACGAGTAATCGAGCACAAAACCTGTCGCAGCGCCATACTGTACTTCCTGGTAAATACAAGTGATCGAGCACAAAACCTGCCGCAGCGCCATATTGTACTTGCTGGTAAAGACAAGTGATCGAGCACAAAACCTGTCGCAGCACCATACTGTACTAGTAGTATACAGAATAGGAGTTCTGGCACACCCTCCCCTTGGGCCCTCCCCAGAATAAAATAGAGGCCCCCAGCCCCTTGTCGTGTTCTATTAGACATACCAATTGCACCAGGTATACTTCGATAAATACAACAACATGCCATAGGGTAGCAATAATTGCCAGTTGTCTGTGAGAGTACTGTGGGGTTCACCTAGCCCGTCTGCGGAAGAGTCCTGGCACCCAGCCATGTATTAGCTGTAGCCGGGGTGTTAAAAACCGATTTCGGCTTTGCGGGGCCTGCGGATATAATAATGCCCAGACGTGTGAAAGGCAGCGGAGGCGCAAGGCTTTCTTGGACGAGTTCAAACGGCTGGCGGCTATCGAAATTTCCTATTAGAGAATCACTGTGAATAGGTATAACGATGATGTTGGTATAACAGCGCGTACAATGAAACATCATCAAAAAGCACAAGCACTACGGGAGGAGTTTGAGACGCTCCTAGGTGTGCGGCCCAAGTACCCACGGTCCCGCATTATCTTGGAAGAACTGCAGGGGATCCTCGACAGGTATAAAACGGCTGTGGCTGAGTTGAAGCGGCTGCAAGACAGCAAGAACTCCCGAAGTAACGAGGAGTTGAAGTAAGACGTCGGTAACGATTAGTTGAAGCAAGACGTCAAGAACCTCCTCAGTAACGAGGAGTTGGATGAATTGCTAGGCGAAAAGAAACTAGAATTCATTAACACCGGCAGGGCCATAAGGAATCTCCTCCGGGTCTGGCAGATGAACGTACCCGAAGGCGTTTGGACGGACTCAGTAGCCTTCTTAGAAGAAATTCGAGCTATTATTCGCCAGAAGCTAGAAGAAGAGATCCTGGCACTCAACGGGGTTAAGTTCCAACTAGGCCTCAGGGTTCAGTTGCGAAAGTGCAACGCCGATGGCAGTGAAGAGTATACCAGCCCAGTACTCCACAACAAACAGGAGGCCCTCTTAGAGGCCGGTGACACTGACGGGGCTCTAGATAAGGCCTTCCCCACCATCCAGGAGGTGCTAGAAAAATGGACACATCGAGAGTCATGGTGGGTTGTCAGTAGCGTGCAAACACTCTAGCTTGACATTGCAAGGTATCAACCACTGAGAGGCGGGTCCTACATCCCCCTACCCGCAGCTGTGAGTGATAAGAAAGCAGTCATCAATGTGAAGAACAAAGACGACGACTGCCTCCGAAGGGGACTCCGGTCTGCCTTATTTCCAGCCGCCAGAAACCCTCAGAGACCAACAAAGTATCCCACCAATGATGGCCTTGACTTTAGTGGGATCGACGCCCCCACGCCCATCTCTCAGATCCCTAAAGTGGAGGAAAAGAACGACCTCGCCATCAACGTGTTCGGGTGGGACAAGAGCGTGATCGTGCACCGCCTCAGCAAGAAGCCCGGCGACACGCCCCGAATCAATCTGCTGCTGATTGGGGAGGTAGGCAAATTCCATTATACGTGGATAAAAGACTTCAACCGTCTCCTGTTCCAAGAAAGTAAGGCACACCATTGCAAACACTTCTGCGAGCGCTGCCTACACGGCTACACAAGGGAGGACCTGCTCGAGGCGCATAAGCCGAAATGCCGAGGGACTGGCCAGACGGCGGTGAGGGTGGAGATGCCCCAGGAGGGGGAAAACAAGTTCACCTTTCAGAACCACCACAAACAGCTACCGGCTCCGTTCATCATATATGCCGACTTCGAGGCTCTGACCAGAAAGGTTGAGGGCCCGCCGCCGTCTCCTACAGAGAGCAGCACTCAAAAGACTCAACACCACGAGCCCTGCAGTTACTGGTATGTTTTTTTTTTTTTTTTTTTTTTTTTTTTTTTTTTTTTTTCTTTGATTGGTGTTTTACGCCGTACTCAAGAATATTTCACTTATACGACGGCGGCCAGCATTATGGTGGGTGGAAACCGGGCAGAGCCCGGCGGAAACCCACGACCATCCGCAGGTTGCTGGCAGACCTTCCCACGTACGGCCGTAGAGGAAGCCAGCATGAGCTGGTCTTGAACTCACAGCGACCGCATTGGTGAGAGGCTTCTGGGTCACTACGCTGCGCTAGCGCGCTAACCGACTGAGCCTACTGCTATGTTGTGGTGCGTTGCGACGGCCGCACAAAACGCCCCGTGGAATACAGAGGCCCTAACGCGACGGAACACTTCCTCAGAGCTCTCCAACAGGAGGAGCGGGAAATCAAAAATGTTTTAGCCAACCCTATAGCCATGAATATGAGTGAGTGAGTGCTTG
This sequence comes from Liolophura sinensis, assembly GCF_032854445.1. NCBI lineage: Eukaryota > Metazoa > Mollusca > Polyplacophora > Chitonida > Chitonidae > Liolophura > Liolophura sinensis. The sequence goes on from NC_088295.1 coordinate 2,377,678, forward strand.
GGGTTTAACGTCGTACTCAACAATTTTTCAGTCATATGACGACGACCATGAATATGACTCCCCAGGACTGGCAGGCCCACAACAACACCGCAACCTGCCACGTGTGTGAGAAGCCTCTAGGCGCCGATTCTGTGCGTGATCACTGTCATATCACCGGCAAGCACAGAGGCGCGGCCCATATCGCATGCAACCTAAAGTTGCGGCTGGGTCCCAAGACAGCCATACCAGTAGTCCTACGGGGCTACGACGGGCACCTCCTGATGCAAGCCATAATTAAGGCGGAGGGCCGCATCTCCTGCATCCCCAACACGGAAAAGTACATCTTTTTCTCGCTGGGGCAGCTCCGCTTCATCGACAGCGTTGAGTTCTTGACAACCTGGTAGAGGCCAACAAATGGGAGGCTTTCCACATCACAGCCCAGTATGAGCCCGCCGAAGAAAAACGAAAGCTACTCATGCGCAAGGGTGTTTACCCCTATGAGTATATGGACTCCTGGGAGCGCTTCGACGAGTCAAGCCTCCCACCGAAAGAGGCTTTTTACAGTAAGCTCAAAGTCGAAGGCATTAGCGATGAGGACTACATCCACGCTCAATAGGTATGGAAGGTATTTAACTGCATCAATCTGGGAGCCTACACAGACCTTTACTGCCGCACAGACGTGCTCCTGTTGGCCGATGTGTTTGAGGTCTTCCGGAAGACTTGTTTACGGCAGTATGGATGGGACCCTGCACACTACTTTATGAACCCAGGTCTCTCATGGGATGCGCTGTTCAAGAAGACCGGGGTAGAGCTGGAGCTGTTGACCAACTACGACCAACATCTCTTCATTGAGAAGGGGTTGCGAGGAGGTATCTCCATGGTAAGTAAGCGATACGCCAAAGCCAATAATCCGCAGGTGGAGGGATACAACCCCGAAAGTCCAAACAGCTACATCCAATACCTAGACGCCAATAATCTATATGGCTGGGCTATGAGTCAGTTCCTTCCAAGGGGCGGCTTCCAGTGGGTAGAAGACGCGCGGCGTCTCGCCGAAACGATTGCTACCCACCCCCACGACAGTCCTTCCGGTTACATCCTCGAGGTCGACCTAGAGTATCCGGCCGGCCTACATAACGCACATAACGGCTACCCATTAGCCCCGGAGCGTCTGGTGGTCCAGAAGGAGTGGATGTCAGACTATCAGCACGGCCTTCTCGGCAGGTCTACCGAGGTCGAAAAGCTGGTCCCCAACCTCCGCAACAAGGAACGGTACGTCTTGCACTACCGGAACCTACAGCTGTATCTATCTCTGGGAATGCGCCTGACAAAGGTTCACCGGGCCCTGAGATTCGCCCAGAGCCCTTGGATGAAGCTCTATATCATGATGAACACCGAGCTCCGAAAAACGGCCGCGAGTAAATTCGAGAAGGACCTGTACAAGCTAATGAACAACTCGGTCTTCGGAAAAACCATGGAGAACCTTCGGAAGCGTGTGGACGTCAAGCTGGTACGATCTGGAGAAGGCGACAAGCTCCGACGCTTGATAGCCAGCCCGAGCTTCGCACGGGCAAACATATTTGATGATGACCTTGCAGCGATTCAGATGCACAAGACCCGTCTAGTCCTAAACCGACCTATCTACGTGGGCATGAGCATTCTAGATCTCTCCAAGCACCTGATGTACGACTTCAACTATAACCACATGAAGGCCCAGTATGGAGAGCCCTGGCAGCTCCTCTACACTGACACGGATAGTCTGCTACTCGAGATTCAGACTGAAGATGTTTATATGGATATGGCTGAGAATGCAAACCTGTACGACACCTCAGATTACCCACAAGGCCACGCACTGCACAGCGTAGCAAATATAAAGGTCTTGGGGAAAATGAAGGACGAGTGCGCGGGGCGGCAGATCGCCGAATACATTGGTCTGCGCCCCAAGATGTACTCCAATCTGGAGGCAGGCGGAGCCAACATTAAGAAGGCCAAGGGCGTGAAAAAGGGAGTTGTGGAAAAGCGCATCCGCCATAAGCAGTACAAAGAGGCCCTCTTCGAGAAAAAGATCTTCCGACACGGTATGGACGTGCTGCGATCAGAGTGCCACCATATCTATGGACAGCACCTGAATAAGGTCTCACTGTCCCCCTTCGATAGTAAGCGCTGGATCGCCGAAGATTGTGTCCACACCTTGGCTTATGGCCATGCACCTCCTTGACGGCAGGGTGGGACATCGAAGAACTACCGTAGAACCCCATCCAGGGGAAGCTGAGTATCAGGAGGCACTATAAGCAACTCCTCACGAATGAATCCGCGTCGCGGGCCATCCGACGTATCGTCTAGAGTGTACAGCACGGGTTCATCAGGCTTTGTGACAGAGCGCCCAAGCCGATATATCTCTAGAAACCAGACGGGATCAGTCGCGCGACGGCGGCAACCCTCCAGCTCCCCAGGCTGATAGAGATAACGAACGCCAACACCCTCGGGGATCTTCCGCTCATTAAGTCCAACTGGACAACCTGGAACCGCCGAGGAAGGCTTATGGGGCACCCCTTTTGCCTTGATGGCGTCTTTCGGCTTTTTTCCGATCAGTCTCGTTGTCTCGTTATTCAGAGCGGCCACAACAGAGGGCAGCCGAGCCACCCATTCAGTGGACCGGTGTTCGGGAGGGAGGCGCATCTCCTGGGCGTACTGATGTCCAAAGAGCCGCTTAGCCAGAGTACGGTTGAAACGCTCCACTATGCCTTGGTCTCGGTGGATATCCATGCGGCCTCGGCGGACTGTGACATCGTGTTTGGCCAGCAGTTGGCTCACCGCACCCATAAATTCGCGCCCAGGGTCAACTTGGAGAAGCTTCGGCCATCGAAGGGGTCCCCTCTTGTAAATGCGAGAGAGAGCATCAGCGACTTCTTTGGAATCTTTAGTAGCCAGAGGTTCCGCCTCCTTGTAGCGAGAAGCGACATCAACAACTGTCAGGGCGTACTTATACAGCTTCTGGCCTCGCCGATCAGGTGGTAGAAATAGAAGATCGGCTTGGTGGATGTCATTCGGCGTGGAAACATCGAACATAGTCCTCGGTATTTTTCGGGGACGAGGCAGGTATATCTGCCAGATAGCCTGCTTTTTCAGCCAGGCCCAGACCACATCTTTGGAGACTTTAGCCGCAGTGGCAAGTTTCTGGATGACCGCGTGGCCCTTCCAGTACCCACGAGGGCTGTAGTAGATATTTGCCAGGCGAACAGACACTTTACTAGCCATGTCATCAAGGTATTCTAGCAGACCTCTAACAGATTTGCGACGAAAAAGATCGTCGCGCGCAGATCCACCTTGTGCCCGGCGAGGAGCTCAATGGCTGAACAGTCAGTTCGGATTACTTGGTGAGTTTTGCGATTCCGTAACTCACACCCCCAACCACACACATCCCCAGGATGACGAAGGTCATCTCGCGGTGTTTTTGATCTTCACTGGGCACATAGAAATCGGAGAGCTGTGGCTCTGTGCCCAGCAGCGCGTCGCGTGCGTCGCGTGTAAGAGTTTTGCCCGAGACCCTAGAATACTCGCGGATTGCAGCGTCGACATCCCGGAACGTATGGATAGCGTGTCCCTGGCGGCGGAGTTCATCACTGATCCAGTCCAAGCGCTCAGAGCGCTTTGGGGCCCATTTTTCCTGGGCGGCTTGGAGCTGCTCTACAGCGCGGTCATGGCGCCTCCGCTCACATCGAAAACATATAGTTGCTCCCGCTGAAGGCCAAAGCATTTACGAGGGCGCCGCCCATCATCGTTGCGATGGAGGCCATTACTACTTGATTATATTGGGAGGAAGGAGCCCTTGTTTAATTAGCAGGTCCTTCGTAAACATGGCAGGCCTACATCTGCAATGGCCATGTCGACGTCACGGGGTGTTAAGTCCAGCTTCGGGAGGGCTCCTTTCAGGAACATCTGGCCGATACGAGCGTACCCAGTAGCCAGGAGAGAGACCACAGCGGCGTGGTAGACCGCGTTGACTAGCACTTTTCCGTCACTGGGTGGAGTAGACATGCTGCTCTATATAGAAAGGGTCGCGACGTATATTCAAATGAAGATTCTTTTCTTGCGGCGCTGCACGCGGTGTAATATTTGCACCTCGTGGTATATAGCGGCTGCACCACACGTGTAGCAACACTAGCACTATAAGGCTGCCAACGCCTAATAACGCCAGTGGCGCCCTCCAGTCGGGTGCCTTTGTAGAATCCGGTTCCTTCGGCTGTTCCTTCGTAGAATCCGGCTGTTTCTTGCTGGAATCGCCAAGCAAAGCAGCCTTTGCCTCACGAAGCTCGTCCTTAAGCTTTTCAGCCTTGGCCTTTCTCGCTGCAGCACCCGCTTGACCCGCAGCGACTGTGTGGGGATTCTTCGCAGGACCGTCATTCGTAGCTGTCACCCCCTCCACTTCCTTCGGGCCTTCCGGATTGGTTATACTCATGTTCCTCTGGATCATCATTTCTAGGACAGCAGTGGTGTTCAAATGAGCAGTGCTCAGTAGTGGTCAGCGCCATGGTTAACGGTGCTAAGTGCTTACCATAGCAGTAGTATAGCCAGAAGTTAGCACTGCTAAGCGCCTGTTTAACAAATGGGTCGGTGGCGAGCTGTGCCATGAGCTTTGGTCGATTCTCCGGTGGGATTGGTAGGAGCCAGCTGGCTGCCCTTACATATGATCTCAAGAATATACCTCCGAGGCCGTGAACCATCCGCGCACCGAGCTTAGCCTCGTACCGGGAGTGCAGTCTTTCAACGTCTTTGTCGCTCATGGCGTCGATCTCAGCGGCTGTTACGTCTTTTCCCAGATATCACTTGACCTGCCCACCCACCGCAAGTGGCGCCAGTCTATCCCTGAGCTGCCGTGCATGTTGACTGGGCTGTTAGATGGGCTCCTCCTCCTCCTCCTCGCCCAGAATCTCGTCTATAAGCTCGTCGATATCCATGATTAGTACGTAGGGGCGACTACGTCTAACATATAATCTTAGATGTGGCGGGCGTATCAGTCATTAGCAGGAGCTTAGAATGCGGATTGTTCTTGAGCTTCTGTCGAACCTCTGCCTTTTCGCTCTCAGCCTCGATGATGTGGTTCTCCTCCAGGCGTTCGTTGAACGAGTGCCGATCTTTGCAGTGGAATAAAGCCACCCACCTTGTCTGCTCGCGAAAGTCTTTGAGGACGACGTTGTATTTCTGATTTAGGACCCAAACGCTTTGCTTTGCATGACGGCCCGAGAAACCCATGCATGACAGCATTTTTTGTTTCTTCTTCTTCGCCTCCAACGCGCTACAATCATCGATGATGTATAGGGTGGGCTCCACCTCGAACAATCTGTAGAAAGCTCTCAGGCATTCGTTTAGCCGCTCGCCGGGATCAAAACAATAGACCTCAGGGTTAGACAGTATCCATACTCGTTATGCTTAACGTATCCATACGCCGGTACGCCTCGTTATGCTTAAGAGTGGGGCATAGGATCACAATGTGATGAAAGAAACCGCGGAAAGGGCCCTCAAGCAGGTCCAGCACAAAGTCTGTTTTGCCGCAGTTCGTCTGCCCACAGATCATCGCGCAGTGGGCGTCATCAATAAAGCGCGTTAACGAATCTACCATTCTTGATGTGAAGCATTGCGTCCATGATCACATAGAGATATACGTTCAACACGCCGGGATCTTCTCTCTCTTTTGTCACCTGTATCGTAATCCCCTCGCTGGCGTTCTGAACGCGCCTCCCACTGCCATGCAGCTCGTCATCGTCGCTTGGCCGAAGGTCAAGCCAGAAGGCGTGCTTGTGCGTCAAGAACTCTTCCAGGGAGACGTCTGCCAGGCCCAAGTCTTTTACGACCCTGGCCACCTCAGGGTACCTCTTCTTAAGTGGTGAGCTGGCGAAGAACCTCTGGACCTCGCCCCATTGCTGGCACGCCCGCATGCCCTGGCTGTACAGCTGATTGGGGATTCCTTCTATTGTGACTTCTACTTTGGTGATCTTCGGGTTGTAGAAGGATTCCGATCTCCCCCCCCCCCCACGGGGTTCTTTTAGCCCCGAACAGCATGAGGATGCCCTTCATTGCTCTCGCGGGAGTGTTCAGGTTTATGTTCCAGAGAGTATCAGACTTGTCCTTCACAAACTTTCGGTGGCGGAGGACGCGATCATACAGAATGGAGACGCCCCCGGGAAACTGGGTGCGGATCTGTCTAGAGAGCTCCTCATCGGTGACCATATCGAACTGCAGGCTGATGTTGTCGATGGTGTAAGTCGTGTCATCGTCTGTTGTCTTGATGACCCGGCTGTAATCGTTGAACGTCAGTTCGTACTCCAGTCGGTCGGCCAAGGCACTCTGGTAGAATGGCATGTGACCATCTAGAAGCTCAAAGTCTAGCGGGATGTGGAACCGGCTGCCAAAGGCGCGAGCGATGGCTTTTTCTCCAGCATCGTCGTTACTTGCGTCCTCCGCTCCGACTCGAAGTTTAAGCATGTTTTCGCTGCCGATGCCTTGGTAGGCCGCATTCCTCTGTTCGTTTTTGGTCAGCCATAAGTGGCCGTAGCAATGAAACACATCAGAGTCGTCGATGGACATTACCTGATTCCCGCTGATTCTGATCGTGGTTTTCTTGACTACTGCGCGTCCGAGATTCCCGACCACTGTGGCGTTCGAGTCTTCTGAATTGATCGTGATGGAGAAGGCCAAGCGCACGGTACCCGGCACAATGACGTCATTTGGGCCCAGGTTGGGGAAGCGGACCAAGAGTTGTTGATTCTGGTCGATCGTACTCGGGTTGTTGGTGACGACCAAGGACTGCCGTACACCTTTTATCCCCCGAGGCTTACGGAGTGTTCTGAAAGGGTTTAGCTTGCCTCCGTATGCGTCCATTGTGTGTATTGAAGGTATACCTTGCAATGTTCAATAGGAGGATTATGGCAGACGTTGACTTAGATGATCCGGTGCCCGGCGACACCCAAGAGGGCAACAACATCGACGACGAGCAGACCACTCTCCGTGCAGATGTCCAGATCGGGGTGGTTCCCGAGAAACAAACCTTGGATGAGATTCTTAAAACCAAATAGGGAAGGCTGTTAGCGACCACGGTGAATGATTATTACAATACCATGGAGAGGCTGTATCCCAGCCTTACCAAACCCAAGCGCTATTACACGGATTTTAAAATTGACGAAGAAGGGAAACTGCGACTCAATAAATACCCTGATCTGAACCTCACCAGCTTAAACACAGGTGAACCGCTAGCCCTCTCAAAAGTCGCCCCAGAGAGGAGGGGCTGATGTTGTTCGGAATAAGCTGGGCTTTGAAGACTGGACAAGAAGCAAACAGCCATCGTTGCATAAGGCAGCAGTCGCAGCCCTGGAGACAGCGAGTTTAGAACTCGGTGCCGCGGCCGCCGAGGCAGATACCATGGAGCTGAAGGATTTATACCAAGCAGCGAAAAAGGCCGCTAATGCAGTCCACACACTGGAAACACGCTTGACGGATAGTGAAGTCGATCGGATTCTTGAAACGATTAACGACCCTCCTCTTCCCATACAAGAGATTCCCGACCCTCCTCTTCCCCTGGCTTCTGGGCCTTGACAAGGCACTGCAGACCTTGGAAGGCGAACACGCGAATAACCTCGCCATGCTGTCAAGTCTCGATAAGTACATCGCAAAAGAAAAACGGAAGTTGGGGGAGGCCCCAGATGAAGACTTGCGGAGCATGATAGAAGGTAGGATAAAGAATCTCGAGGTCGAGAGGGTGGCCCGGCTCGAAGCAGCCTCTTTAACGGGTGAAGCCCTGCGCACGCAAATACACCGCATCAAGGAGACGATCGATTGCATCCTACACAAGGATACCACTCTGGCCGAGCGCGTCCGCACCCTCTTCCGGGAGCAGGGAATAACAGTGATCTCCATTCTCACGGCAATTGGGATGGCGATCTCGACACTGGGGCTAGCGATGAAGTTGGCGCTGACTGGCGGGTCCGGCGGGGGCATCCAGCCAACACCACATCCACCCAACGGGCGTCGTCTTAAAGAATGGGTGAAAAAGGATCTCCAGTCCCTGGCGCGCGCCCTTGGCAAGCTGGCTGGGAAGGCTGCCGCTGCGATTCCGGGTATTATTGGCAGTATCGTGTCCTGGCTACTGAACCTTCTCGGGAAAGCAGCTGGGTGGCTGGCCGATAATGTCTGGGCTCTAATCATTGCAGTAGGTGGCCTATTGCTCGTGGCTGTTCGCAATTATTTAACGCATAGTCCACAGCAGCAGTAAGCCGATACCAACCCCAGCGACGACGATGGCTGTCTTCTCCGCATCGTGATTCTTTTCCTTTAGTTGTTCTGCGGTGGGTGGTGGGACGCTTTCTTGTGGCTCAACGAGGGAAGGTGGTGGAACGCTTTCTTGTAGCTTAACGTGGGTAGGTGGTGGGACGCTTTCTTGCGGCTTTACGATTCCGTGGGAAGGTGCGCGCTTGTGCAAAGTGGGCGGTACTGTAGCGTTCACACCATCATTGGCGCCTAGCTTCTGGTTCTCTGTGGCCACGACGATTTTGTTGTAGTAGTTCGCCACATGGCCGATCTGCAGAAGGGGGCCATATATAGGCCTATGCCATACACAAAGTCTACAGCGCTCCCGGCATACTGTAGCACGTCCTGATAGCGTTTGATAGCAGATGGAAGGTCGATCGGAGAGGAAATAGCGTCTTCAACGTTTGCGGCAAGCTGTTTTTGCGCGTCGAAGGCTGTGCCCGTGCCTGGAATACGCGCCCTTGTTTGCGCTTGGGCGTCCACATGTATGTCCAGATGGAATCGTTTAGGCGCTCTACGCCTGGCTGCGTGAATCCTTGGGATTTGCCGGCAATGAACGACGCCCAAGCCTCCTCGGCGTCCTGCTGGATGTAGTCGACGTGGAGCGCTGTAGGCTTTCTAAAGAACGACATCCTGCTCGGATCGAAGGTCCCATCGCCAACGGGGCTGTAGCCCGTTCTCGTGATATAGTAATATGCCACTCCGAGGCCGTGATTCACCCCACTGCGCCTTCAGTCTGTGTGCTTATCTACGCGGAATTCCCTACAAATCCTCTCATAGGCCCTCTCGTCGTGGGGGTTTTTGAATGCCGCCCAAGCTCTGTCTTGCGGCAGGGGGGCCTGGATCTCTTCCAAGATCCGCCTAACTTGGTAATACACATGGAACGTGTACAGGGCCCTTATTTGTTCGTCGGGGGCGAGAAGATGGTCTTTTACAGAGACACCGCAGCCCATGGTTGCGCACCAGACCGCGAAGTTCACTTGGTTCTGCCAGAATTGCATAGGATTGGTGTTTCAGGCCCGAACAATGTCATTGCTGGTTATCTGTGGCAGCCGGTACTTAGCCAACACATCTGTGAACTGGACTGGAAAGGCTTTCTTTTCATCGATGTATATGTCAAATCGCGTGAGCTGCTCTGCGTGGGTTTGGATACTATGAAATGCCCCGGCCTTGTAAGTGGCCTTTCTATTGAACCTGTAAGCCTCGCTGTTGATCGTAGCTAAAATGTTCATCACATTGTCTGACATTCTAAATGGGGCACAGCACACGCTGCCTCATCCCCTAACAACCTCGACGGCCGCCTTAAAACCGCCCTTCGCGAGATAACATTCTACCCAGCCTGGGTGAATATCCAAACCGGAGTGGGCTTCTTGCTTGAGGGCAAACGTGTTGAAGTGCCGGCGGGCTACTACAATGTCTGTACGCTGGACATGGATATATTCCGCCCGCATGGGATTTCTCTGGGATTGAGTGAAGCCACGGGCCGCTTAGTCCTTACCCTCCCTAGAAATACCTTCATAATGCTCCAAGAGCTTGCCCCCATCTTAGGGTTCTCCGACGGGATTGTGCCCATGGGGGGACTATGGAGGGTGAAAATCTACCTAACTTGATCACACACAAAGAAGTCTTCGTGCATTTGGATAAACTGAGCACCTCAGAAAACGTGAGAATAACCTTAGATTTCGGTGGCGGTTCAACACTACTTCAGGCCGTCGCCGTGACAGGTGAAGGGATAAACTGCGGGAAGACGGTTTCATTTCCCAACCCACAGTACAAAGCCTTGCGCGACGACTATATAACGCACTTGACCGTGGCACTTTTAGATAAAAACGGCAAGTATATTAATGTTGGGTACTTTAGTGTTACCCTAGAAATACAATGAATATGGAGGACCCAGCCGGTCCCAGTTCTGCGTGCCTGTCTTTAAGCGACTTGGCAGATGTGTCGGATTTCGAACTCAAAGGCCTAGATGGTGGAATCTACGCCTTCGAGTTTAAAAATGGTAAGTACATCCGCAAAAAAATTGAGTGTAAACCTACCGTTTCGAAGTTAATCACATTTAATAACTTTGAAAATGGGGAAAGTTACCGGTTGACTAAAGACCAAGCCATTAACAACCTCAACGGCTGCCTTAAAATCGCCCTTCGCAAGATATCATTGTACCCGAACATGGTGTATATCCACCCCGGAGTGGGCTTCTTGCTTGAGGGCAAACGTGTTGAAGTGCATACGGGCGCCTGCAATGTCTGTATGATGAACAATATTATATTCAGACCGCATGGGGCTTCTCTTGAAATAAATGAAGCCACGAGCCGCTTAGTCCTTACCCTCCCAGAAAATACCTTCATAATGCTCCAAGAGCTTGCCCCCATCTTAGGGTTCTCCGACGGGATTGCGCCTATAGTGGGGGCTATAAAGGGTGAACAGATACCTAAATTTCTCACACACATAGAAGCCTTCGTGCATTTAAAGGAACTGAAAACCTCAGAAAACTTGAGAATAATCCAAGGTTACGGAGGCAGTTCCACACTGTCTACTTCAGACCATCGACGTGCCTGGTGAATGGAAAGACTGCATTAAGACGGTTTCATTTCCCAACCCACTGTACAAAGCCTTGCGCGACGACTATATAACGCACTTGAACTTAACAGTTTTAGACAAAAACGGCGATCTTATATTTGTAATATGCTATCCTAGAAATACAATAAGTATGGTGGACGCAGCCGATCCCAGGTCTGCGTGCCTGTCTTTAAGCGACTTGGCTGATGTGTCGAAGTTCGAACTTCAAGGTCAGGAAGGTAAAATCTACGACTAAAATCTAAGTGGCAAGTACATCCGCAAAAAGATTCCGGGGCAAGCAGAACCTGCCACGTTTGCTTCCCTTCAAGATATCTCATCCTCTGTAGAGCAAGATCGCAGGTCACCGTCTGAGGTAATTGAAGAACAAAAACTCTCTTTAATTCGCTTTGAAGACCGCTTTGTTCTTGCCAGAACTCGCGACCCCGATTGGTTGATAGATGTGAAGGTGACCCCGATGACGGTCCAGGCCACTAGGGCCCTGGTGAAAAAAGTTTTCAACTCCGGAGCCTCTTTCGTGTCGTGGGTACGAACCAGCGACTGTCATATAGCTTTGGGTGGAAGACGTTACTTCACACTATCTGCGGCGCCTGGTGTAGAGACCGTGCGTCTTACCGCGCAAACCGATTTTAAAGGCTCACTACTACGAACCCCTGGATCTATACTTATCTTCAACCTCATTCTTGGCGTGGCCGAACAACGCCGTTGCACTTTGATTACCGGGGTTAAAATAAGGTGGCCTGCGGAGCACGATAGAAAGGATCTCTGACTGATGACTGATGAGCTCTCTCGAGGATATACGAGTCGTCATAGGGGGCGTTGTAAATCTCGATGCAATCAATTTAGAGTGCGGTATAGGCCTTCGCCGCTTTCTTGTTAGTAGCCCCGATGACAATTTAGAGCTAACCGACGTTATTGATTCGTAGGATAGACAATATGGGGCGACTGTACCCGACGATCACGGATGAAGAGCCGACGGATGACCACCCCTTGACCCCGACGGCGCCGATGGTTGAAAACCCCCCGGAGGGCGTGGTGCACTCCCATCGCCTGCAGTATATCAGCGAAATACAGAGGCAGCTTGAATCTGAGCGAGATCTCCGCCGGGCCTTGTACAAAAAGTACCGGCGCGGTGTCTTAGCCGCCGAGGCCCTTGATTCGGCCATGCTCACGGCCTGTTTTGGACTAGGGGTTGCAGGTGTGGGACTACTCACAACAATAATTGCAGTCCCTGCTGTCTTGGCTATTGAAGCTGCGGTCATAGCTTGCGGTGTCTTAAATGCCGCAGGAAAATTCGTTAGCCGCCGACTTCACGCAAAGGTCAAGAAACATAACGATATACGGCTGTTGGCTGGGGCCAAACTTAACAGCATCCGTGCGCAGGTATCTACGGCATTATCTGATGGTGTTATTTCGGACGTAGAGTACAGGCAAGTCGTTCAGGAGCTCCAGAACTACTCTGATCTGAAGCAGGCGATACGCACTAAGTCTCGTAAGACATTCAACGCCGTAGAGATCGATGAAAGCACGAAAAAACAGCTTATAGATCGCGGTCGAAAACTAGCTCGGCAAGAGCTGGAAAACGCTGTTTCCGAATGATGTTCTGGGGGTTAGGGTTGTTGCCTCATTAGCTCGGGCAGCAGCCGGTTTTCATAATACTGCCGAATGGGCTCGGGGTAATCCACCGAAGCGCACACGTCGTTGATGAAGAGCTTCAGCACTAGCAGCCGGCCCGCGTTGACGCGTCCGTCTTCAAACATGCTGTGGGTGACTTCTTTGTAGCCTCGCAAGTCTTGCACCGTGCCGACTAACTTCGCCCAAATAGGCTGGCTGGTCGTTTCCATCGCTGGAGATCACATGATTATTCATTGTATTCGCTGTATACCTAATAAGAAATTTCGATAGCCATCAGACCCTGCGCTGGGGGCCTCTATTTGCCAAGGGGGGGGGGGGGGGTGCCAGAACCTATACTACTATACTTATATCTTTTCACGAGAAGTGGCTGGGGGCCTCTATTTTGTTCTGGGGAGGGCCCCAGGGGAGGGTGTGCCAGAACTCCTATTCTGTATACTACTGTACTTGCTGGTAAATACGATTGATCGAGCACAAAACTTGCCGCAGCGCCATACTGTACTGTCTGGTAAATACAAGTGATCGAGCACAAAACCTGTCGCAGCGCCATACTGTACTTGCTGGTAAAGACAAGTGATCGAGCACAAAACCTGCCGCAGCGCCATACTGTACTGTATGGTAAATACAAGTGATCGAGCACAAGGCCTGCCACAGCACCATACTGTACTGTATGGTAAATACAAATGATCGAGCACAAAACCTGTCGCAGCGCCATACTGTACTGTATGGTAAATACAAGTGATCTAGCACAAAACCTGTCGCAGCGCCATACTGTACTTGCTAAATAAAAATAATATTGATAAAATAAAACAAGTGATCTAGCACAAAACCTGTCGCAGCGCCATACTGTACTTGCTGGTAAATACAAGTGATCGAGGACAAACCTGCCCCGGTGCCATAGTGTGCTTGCTGGTAAAGACAAGTGATCGAGCACAAAAATTGTCGCAGCAACATACTATACTGTCTGGTAAATACGAGTGATCGAGCACAAAACTTGTCGCGGCGCCACACTGTGCTTCCTAGTAAATACAAGTGATCGAGCACAAAACTTGCCGCGGCCCCACACTGTGCTTGCTGGTAAATACAACTGATTGAGCACAAAACCTGCCGCAGCGCCATACTGTACTGTATGGTAAATACAAGTGATCGAGCACAAGACTTGCCGCGGCGCCATACTGTACTGTCTGGTAAATACAAGTGATCAAACACAAAACCTGCCGCGGCGTCATACTCCTCTGTTTGGTAAATACAAGTGATCGTGCACAAAACTTGCCGCGGCGTCATACTGTACTGTATGGTAAATACAAGTGATCGAGCACAAAACTTGTCGCAGCGCCATACTGTACTGTCTGGTAAATACAAGTGATCGAGCACAAAACCTGCCGCGTCGTCATACTGCTCTGTTTGGTAAATACAAGTGATCGTGCACAAAACTTGCCGCGGCGTCATACTGTACTGTATGGTAAATACAAGTGATCGAGCACAAAACCTGCCGCGGCGTCATACTGTACTCCCTGGTAAATACAAGTGATCGAGCACAAGACTTCAGTTGTACTTGTAATGTAATCTAATCTCCTTGCAATCCAACGTCGGTTTTATTGCGATGAATGCCCTTTACAGTTCATTTTGGTTGATGGCTGGTAGGCCTATCTATCTGTTTTAACGTATAGATTAGAATTATTACGTCGGCGACTCTTCGCAACTGGATTTATTAAAGGAGTGGACATGTGCTACCTCACTAGAACGCCATGCTGACAAGGTCAAAAGTCAGAGTGAACTGACCAACCAGTATACTTCTCATATCCCCTTATGCTGGTGCTCATTATTTATTTATTTATTTATTTGATTGGTGCTTTACGCCGTACTCAAGAATATTTCACTTATTCGACGGGTGCCAGCATTATGGTGGGAGGAAACCGGGCAGAGCCCGGGGTAAACCCACGACCATCCGCAGGTTGTTGCAAGACCTTGCCACAAACAGCCGGAGAGGAAGCCAGCATGAGCTGAACTCACAGCAATCGCATTTGTGAGAGGCTTCTGGGTAATTACTCTGCGCTAGCGTGCTAACCAACTGAGCCCCGGAGGCCCTCCCGGTGGGCATTAGGCTGCGGAAATACCAAAACTATGGATTTCAAAATTTCTGATGGGTTAAGCCCGTCTTGGGGTTTGAACTCCGGTCCCTGCTTACATTAGGTAGCTTTATACTGCGTTAGGAATACAAGAGGGCGATGGACATGTTTTGTTACAGATTGCAGACAAACGTTATAGTGTGAGAGGCGTCTAATTTCCAAGAACTTCTGACTGCTTGAAAAATGTGATGTTTCCTTTGACACTTTTTTCAGAAGTTTTTTTTGTAAGAACTTTGTTTTGTGTGTCTTCTTGCTCAAAGCCTTTGTTACCATGGGAACTGTTGTCATATCCCAGTTATTCACGTCCACCTGAGGCTACAAGGGAAATTTGTGCCTGGGTCCTGTGGTCTCTCATTGACTAGTCTAACATCGCAGGTATACTTTAACCAAAGGCCAGTGATTTATTACAGTAGCGGAATGTTTAATTCGCTGAATCCTCTTTTTGACTGTTAATTGAAGGGTGTCAAAGAAGGAATCGTCATTACTGTGTTTGGGTCTGTTATTTATACGAATTTGGGACCCAACGATTATGGTTTATCGCTACTTCGGAATGACTGAAGTCATTTCATGGTTATTTATGCTACTTTCACGAAAGTCTGCTAATATGGCGTTGTGAAACGTTTGATGGGGGAGTTAAATATGCAACGGGGGCCTCTGTGACCGAGATGGTTGACGTGCTTTCGTTGCGCAATGATCCAGGTAGATCTAATCAATGCGGTTAATGTGAGTTCAAATCCAGCTCATGATGTCTTCCCCTCCGTCAGTATACGTGGGAAAATTTGGCAGCAACGTGTAAATGGTTGTGAATTTTTCCTGTGCTCTGTCCGGTTTCCTCCCTCCATAATACTGATCCCTCCATAATATTGTTCAAATCAACTTTTGTACACGGCACAATTTCAGCAACTATCTTTGAGCTAACTGCAGATAAAGGTGCAATTTAAGTTTGCCTGATAGAGAAGACGGGAGGAAGTAGTCGCGGGTTATCCGTTAACTGGCAGGTTATAGCAAAAACCTCATGTTACATCCCCTGCTGGGATCTTGTCAAACTCCATTAAAACATGGCAAAAAGAGGGGAGATTAATGATATACATTTCCCAGAGCGTGGATCCGTACCACGGGTGTAATTTTAAGCAACATCTAAGAAAAAGGCAATTCAACAGTCATTATCATTTAGTTGTGGTGTTGCTAGAGACAACATTGCGCGTTAGGCATGGGAGTCGGGTTAGAGTAAACACTGAACTTCGGTAATGGAATTCTCACTTTCTTAGAAATTGGCAGGATGACGCAACTCCAAAAGGCATTAACGCAGAGGCTCACTCCCACAACAGAAAAAACCTCTTTAGTTAAAGCATCTTTTAAAACGATTTACAAACCAAAGGTGTTTTGCATCCCATCTTGAGTAAGTAGCAATCCATGCTCTTCATGGCCGTATGTCGCACATGTTTTGTGTTACCATTCTGCTTTCCTGTATGATTACAATGTCATAGCTGTTATGTGAGGGGCTATCTATGTCAAACATGACTGTGCTTCGTTGGTTTCCTTTATGATTACCACGTTATTGTTGTTATGTGAAGGATCATTTGTGTCCTATATGACTGTGCTTCGCTGGTTTCGTGTATGAGTATCACGTCATTGTTGTTATGTGAAGGATCATTTGTGTCCTATATGACTGTGCTTCGCTGGTTTCGTGTATGAGTATCACGTCATTGTTGTTATGTGAAGGATCATTTGTGTCCTATATGACTGTGCTTCGCTGGTTTCGTGTATGAGTATCACGTCATTGTTGTTATGGGAAAAACCGCTGTATCTCCCTAATTTCTGGTATAACTATTATATAGCCGTGAAGGCCCATTTAGGTTTTATTCATGAGCGTTTTTCTTTAATTTTGTTTTGACTCAAAATACCAAAGGAATACATATTGTAGAAAAGATGAAGGACGATTTTGGTGTATTGATATTTTCCTGGGTGCATAGGTGTGGAATCTGAATAGTTGTTGGCATCGACCGTAGTGGTAAATCTCCTTCACCCCATTTACATTTAGATTCAACAAGACGATTATGGATCAGTACAAGAAGAAAGCACTGAAAACCAATCGACATTCAGTACGGCGTTACTATGGTATTTGACTTGAAACCTCTGTCAGTTTGATTTTTAATCTGAGCTGACGGCATCAGATTTCTCATATCTCGTATCTGGTCTAGTCTTGAAGATTTCCATCGAATTACATATTTGCTTCTAGTAGTATAGGTTTTTAAATTTGAATATTTAAATAATATGAAATCGTTGTGTTTGAACATTCATAAATGTGAAGTCGGGTGTGTTTTAAACCTGTAGAAGTTGAACCTGTTGAAAACTGTCGAGGACAATCTTATGCTGGTCCAGCCCTTGCGGAGAATCAGTGCTAGTTGCCATCACCAAGGATGAGACATCTTTTCCAGAACGGGTAAACAAAATGAAACACAGCTGTGTCACATCAATCCAGGATGAGGGGCATTTCAATAGCTAATCCAAACGTATTACGCTCTTCTGATGTCTTTGTCCAAAAATCAGCGTGACCGCCAATCTTCCTGTTATACAGAAAGACACTTGAATCCACACTGATCCGTCTTGCTAATTGAATACAGACGTGTTCCTTAGAGAGGAGTGCAGCACACAGCCATAAGTTCGCCAGAGGCCTTCACACAACTATCAACCTGCCGGAGTCTTGCAGCGTAGTCCAGCACTCAGTTATCAGTCTACTGGCCATTAGCCATTACAGCCATTAGTCTACCGGAGTCCTCTCAAACAGTCATCAGTCTTGCGGAGTCTCGCGCACAGTCATCAGTCTACCGTAGTCTCGCACATAGCCATCAGCCTACCAGTCTCGCACATAGCCATTACGTCCAGTAAACCAGTCTCCCATAGCCGCGTTTTTTTTTTATGCCGGAGATGACCATAGAGCTTATTTACTCAGAGAAACCATCAGTGTCCCGGATGTAGACTTGAGTGTCGTGTTATGTGCAAGTGTCCCGGATGTAGACTTAGACGCGGAGAGTAGTCTCGTGTTATGTGCAAATGTCCAGGATGTAGATTTAGACGCGGAGAGGAGTATAATGTTATGTGCAAGTGTCGGTTGTAGACTTAGACGCGGAGAGTAGTGTAGTGTTATGTGGAAGTTTCCCGGATGTAGACTTAGACGCTGAGAGTAGTGTAGTGTTATGTGCAAATGTCCAGGATGTAGACTTAGACGCTGAGAGGAGTGTAGTGTTATGTACAAATGTCCAGAATGTAGATTTAGACGCGGAGAGGAGTATAATGTTATGTGCAAGTGTCGGTTGTAGACTTAGGCGCGGAGAGTAGTGTAGTGTTATGTGCAAGTGTCCAGGATGTAGACTTAGACGCGGAGAGTAGTGTAGTGTTATGTGCAAATGTCCAGGATTTAGACTTAGACGCGGAGAGGAGTGTAGTGTTATGTGCAAATGTCCAGGATGTAGACTTAGACGCGGAGAGTAGTATAGTGTTATGTGCAAGTGTCCAGGATGTAGACTTAGACGCGGAGAGTAGTGTAGTGTTATGTGCAAATGTCCAGGATGTAGACTTAGACGCGGAGAGGAGTGTAGTGTTATGTGCAAATGTCCAGGATGTAGACTTAGACGCGGAGAGTAGTGTCGTGTTATGTGCAAATGTCCAGGATGTAGACTTAGACGCGGAGAGTAGTGTCGTGTTATGTGCAAATGTCCAGGATGTAGACTTAGACGCTGAGAGTAGTGTCGTGTTATGTGCAAGTGTCCAGGATGTAGACTTAGACGCAGAGAGGAGTGTCGTGTTATGTGCAAGTGTCCAGGATGTAGACTTAGACGCGGAGAGGAGTGTCGTGTTATGTGCAAGTGTCCAGAATGTAGACTTAGTCGCGGAGAGTAGTATAATGTTATGTGCAAGTGTCGGATGTAGACTTAGACGCTGAGAGTAGTGTAGTGTTATGTGCAAATGTCCAGGATTTAGACTTAGGCGCAGAGAGTAGTGTAGTGTTATGTGCAAATGTCCAGGATGTAGACTTAGACGTGGAGAGTAGTGTCGTGTTATGTGCAAGTATCCCGGATGTAGACTTAGACGCGGAGAGTAGTGTAGTGTTATGTGCAAATGTCCAGGATGTAGACTTAGACGCGGAGAGTAGTGTCGTGTTATGTGCAAATGTCCAGGATGTAGACTTAGACGCGGAGAGTAGTGTCGTGTTATGTGCAAGTGTGCAGGATGTAGACTTAGACGCGGAGAGTAGTGTAGTGTTATGTGCAAATGTCCAGGATGTAGACTTAGACGCGGAGAGGAGTGTAGTGTTATGTGCAAATGTCCAGGATGTAGACTTAGACGCGGAGAGGAGTGTAGTGTTATGTGCAAGTGTTCAGGATGTAGACTTAGGCGCGGAGAGGAGTGTCGTGTTATGTGCAAGTGTCCAGGATTTAGACTTAGGCGCGGAGAGGAGTGTCGTGTTATGTGCAAATGTCCAGGATGTAGACTTAGACGCGGAGAGGAGTGTAGTGTTATGTGCAAGTGTGCAGGATGTAGACTTAGACGCGGAGAGGAGTGTAGTGTTATGTGCAAGTGTCCAGGATGTAGACTTAGACGCTGAGAGGAGTGTAGTGTTATGTGCAAATGTCCAGGATGTAGACTTAGACGCGGAGAGTAGTGTCGTGTTATGTGGAAGTGTCCCGGATGTAGACTTAGACGCGGAGAGGAGTGTAGTGTTATGTGCAAGTGTCCAGGATGTAGGTTTAGACTCGGAGCTGAGTGTCGTGTTATGTGCAAATGTCCAGGATGTAGACTTAGACGCGGAGAGGAGTGTAGTGTTATGTGCAAGTGTGCAGGATGTAGACTTAGACGCGGAGAGGAGTGTAGTGTTATGTGCAAGTGTCCAGGATGTAGACTTAGACGCTGAGAGGAGTGTAGTGTTATGTGCAAATGTCCAGGATGTAGACTTAGACGCGGAGAGGAGTGTCGTGTTATGTGCAAGTGTCCAGGATGTAGGTTTAGACTCGGAGCTGAGTGTAGTGTTATGTGCAAGGCCATACTTCGGCGTTCTGCAATTTTCACAGAAAGCCGCGTTAAAAAAGATTAGAATAGGCCTTGAATGTTGGCAATGGACAGGTTACATGTTAAATGTGATAACCACACAGCATTCTGAGGAATTCTAGATCAGCGACGTGCAATAAATTGCAATTCACATCACTGCATGTTTTTACCTAGTTCTGCTTAAACCATGCTGTTAGGGGCGTTTAATTTGCTATCATTTAAGCATTTGCACGAACAGTTAGATTAAAACCCTAACTGAGGTAAAATGACAAGATCCTGATTTAAATAGGCTACGTGTGATCATTTGCAAACTACCATACTGTCGTCGCTGCTCGGGTGACTGACAGCTGGGATGTGTTTTATGCCGTTCTCCGGAGTATTTCACTTACACGACGGTGGCTAGCATTATTGTGGGACCCACAACAGCATGAGCTGACTTGAACTCGGAGCGACCTCAATGGCCAGAGATATTTACCTGACTTCGCTGAAATCACTGGCTCTTCAGATCTTACCTGGACCTATATTTGTACAAAGACCAAACGGTTTCCTCTCTCGCAAACTTTACGACAAGACGGATAGTTTCAATGTTGACATTGTAAATTATCCTTACTTGAATAGGAATATACCGAAGGCTCCTGCACATGGCGTGTACATATCTCACAAAAACTTGTGTGTCAAGATTATTGCATCAAACGACTTCACTCCAAGTAAATATGGAAAGAGCGTCCAGAATCGCTGGCGCTCTGCTTCATGATTGTGTCTAATTCCGCTTAACCCGGGGCTATTCATGTGTATTCATCGTGTTGAATTAGATCACCAAGTTGGATATATGGACTGTTGCAATCAAAGTGCAACTGAGATACATATTTTATCAACAACTGAAATTTTAGCTTGATACACGATTCGAATACTGATTTCCGTCAGTCGCCTAGAACATACCTGGCGGCTTTCCAACATCATTGAAACTGTTGACCGCTTCTCTTTGCATGATTCCGTCCTATTTTCGTACTTTATATACTTTCTTAGTTCTTTGGTGGTTTTTGTTAGGCGTCGTTTTGGGAATTGGTCTTGCGATTATTGACCCGGAACATCCATACTGGTTGACGGCTGGTACACGAGTGTGTGTTTTCCACCCATGGATGTCTAAGATGTTCACTGCTCACATGTACGGTCTAGTACATCATCTGCAGTTGTCTTTTTCTTGTTTTGTTTTTGTAGTGTTGTCATAGTCAAGGGAAAAGGCTGCATGTGGTTTGAAACCCCGTTGTATGGTCACCGGTTTAATTCCCATTTTCAGAGTTGTTTTGACTGTAATCTAATTAGTCCCGGATGTTTAGATGTTTGGAGCCTCGAGAAGAACTCACTGTACAATCTCAGCTCGGGTCAGACTGTCATTGGCGGGAATCACACGCTTTTGTCCGTCTAGGTGCCAGCTCGCCCCAGATTTAAGCTTCAGCAGTATCTATCCCTAATGTCACTGTCAGTGGGAAGTTGAACGGGCGAGGTGACATTGTCACAGATCCTTGTGTTTGAGCTAGGAATCCAAAAAGTCGAAACGCGTCCATGGCTGCAATCACTGTCCGATCTGATTGTGGAGTTCAAATCAATAGAGAAGTTAGTTTGTATGTCTTCCTCCAGTCGTGATGTAATTACGGATTACTGTAACAGTTAGGAGACACGCCTCAGTCACAATAGTCAGCACTAAACGATATTAGGCTGCCTCAACAAATGAATATAACAAGGTTTCTGCTACAGCGAATCCAGCATACCCACGCTCTGCTGACAACTAGCCCTGGCATCCCGCCTCAAGTTGCTTACAAGTCTACCACGGTTTTCCAACATTCAAATTGCATTCATTGTAACATATATAACAGGAAATATAATGAACACACAAGCATCCACGAAATGAAAACTATATCTACCCAGAATATGATGGGGATTAGAGTGACTCAAATAATCAGTCGTTATTAAAAAGGATCACTTACCCTCGATTAGATCAATATCCTAGCTGTATTTTGTTTAGCGATGTTTAACGATGTTTAGCGATTTGTGTTGGTTTTTCACAGCTTGGACAAGGGGAAGTACAGACGAAATAGGTACAAGGTGTCATATTAACAATACTGACTTTTCTGCATGAAATGTGGATTAAAATTGTTTTAGGCCTACTGAGAAACTCGTGCATTACCTTTGTACATTTGATCACTGACAAACTAAAGCACTGTCATCTCTGCTCTAATTTACTCCAATATGATGAAACCTTTTAAATCAGATAATTCCAAAAGGATACCGATAAATAGATACTGAATTAGTCTACAACTACGCTAACTGTAGTCTTCACCAAATACAAGTTAGACAACAGCTACCAAACTGTAGCCTACACCACACAAGACTACAACTATAATATCATGCTGTATAGTATTCGCCAATTTTGGGACAGACACAATAATTAGTGCTCAATATATTAGTTATCCCAACCACGAATCTAACACATAACATTTCAAATTGCTTATATCGGGAGCAGGCCGTGGTCTGGTGATTACAGGCGTTTTCCTCTTAATCCCTAGGACACAGTAGGTGCGGGTTCAACCCGTACCTTAGGCAGGGAATTTGTAGGTTCCTCACTCTGACTACTTGTGGGCATCTTGGTGAGATTAAGCGACACTCGCGTCAAAGATTGCGCAGTCTACCCAATACTGATAGGCGCTTGTCTTCCATATATATTGTGGTATGTGTCTGTATACGTCATACGGGGATGCAATATTGACATTGACTTATCGTTTCAATAAACCTTATCACAAGTGGCATATACCATTGAAACTGGCAGTATATTTAGAAGGAAAACCCAGCTTCCTCAAGGATGTGATAAAACTGGCTGACATTTTTTTTCTTACTGTTGTCTAGGTGACATAAACGCAGCCGAGTGTTATGATTTTTCACGTCCCCTTGCCTTTGCCAGTGGCAATGTTTGTGTCGTTCTGGTAGCGATGCTTTCTCCGCAAAGTGGCACCCCTCTTGTAATCTGATCGACTTTAAGTAATGAATCGGGTCAGTGCGCAGTAAGTCATTGTTGATGTAAAATAATTTGATCGGCTTGAAATTTGGCAATTTTACATCATACTACTTGCTTCCAGTATGACGGCAGATGTTGGATAATCTGATTTCAAGAGGTATTTATTTTAAACATATCTTTTAGTTTGAGAGTTCATTTTACGGATAATTATTAGTGACAGGCTAAGTGTAGTGCAGTCTGAAGATGGAGATTTATGGAATTAGATCAGTATTACCGAAACAAAGGAGTTTATTGGGACACGGCTTTAACAGAAGCAATTCTGACAGTCTGTGACGAGAATTCGGAAGTCACTAACGAGGTCAGACGACCAAAAGGCATCTCACTCTGCATTTGGTAAACGTGCTTCCGGTAGAGGGCCGAGGTCAGACAAGGCCAAAGTGACGGGTCTGAGGTGTTTAGTCGGTTAGGTCACTGCTCAGTACTTTGACTACTTTTGTCTTTAAATTAGGAGTGACTGTTCTCCGTTTATTGTTTGGCATGTTGTCGTTATGCGTATGAGCAGGATTAGTTGGGACACGTCGTCAATAGAATGTCCTATAAATGACCAGAGACTGTTCGCCCCATGTCTCCAAGCGAGAGGGCGAAATTCCTACAAAACTGAATAGATGTGGACAAATGACAGAGCATGGCTTTACAATCTGCGTACTGATATTGAACAGCAGCGGTACGTCTGCTTGGCCTAACCCTGACAACATCCATTTAATGAGGTGTATGCTGCCCATACTTCATGGCTTATGGGGATAAGTTCTTGTGGCATTATGATATTCTGTATCTGCCATTAAGGATTTAACAATCTAAACAAATGATCCTTGTTTTATTGATGTCTTTTTTATCTGAATAGCTCCTATCCATCCTTTGTAAGTGTAAAAAAAACCCGAGATATCGTTTTGGACTTAAAGTCCGTTCAACTTTAGACGGACATTTAAACCACATTTAATACTCCATCTTGACAATTCAGTTTGTTTATTTTATATTTATTACCAATGAAACTTTACATTTATTACTTTGAAACCTTGGTAAATATCCACATACAATAGACTATTTTCACAGAGACAGCAGTTTATCGTGGAAAAGTAATATTTGGTTTTATAAAGGCATGAAGCAGGAAAGGCCATCGTGACATTAGGCAGGTGTCAGGATCAAACAAAGGTTCCTTCTCAAGTGTAGAGGGGGATATCCTATCAGTCAAGGGATTTCCTGCCCGTCTGTTTATCGACCTCTGCCCCTTACCATCTAAAGGCCGGTGTTCGTGTTAAAGTAACACTTCAGTTCCACGCCAGCTATGGTAATAATTCCATTTATGAGCACACGGCCTATTGACCTGACGACTGGTTCTTTTCCCGAGCCAGAAGCACAAGAGCCGCTCAGCCGTAAACCTTGTAGCCTGACTTTCGGGGCATAGTGTCATTGTCGACAGTAAGAGGTAAAGCCACCAGCTTTATGGATCAGCAAATTATCCTTTACTGTGTTGTTCTCGTGTTAAGCCACTCCAGATAATTACATTCATATCTACAGAGCGAAAAAATCGTAAATGTAAATACATTTCTGTTCTGACTAATTGCTATTCACCTTACTTCTTAACCTGGCTTAGGTGTTATGCAATGTACGGCATCAGCAAAAGCGTGAATGGCTTGGATGTTTTCTGAGAGTTACCATCATCACAGGTGTCAGTGTCTCTATTTAATGCCTGAAACGTAGCCACACTCATTTCCAACGTTATGACTAATGAAAGCTATTATCCCGTGCTTAGGAGAACACCTTTCTCTTTTTATCATACTTATATCTAAACTGTTTTCAATAAAATACTCTGGAATTCTCCAAACGGCAGTTCCCGGATGGCGGCAAATGGAAAATGTTCCCGACTCTTCATGACAAATAAAAAAATGAAAAGGGATAGGAATTTTTTCTGCAGCACTCCGTTAGAAGATGCCTAATGGGAATTGGCCTTATGAGTGCTTACCTGGAACATCCGCATTAGCTGGCGGGTGGTGTACGAATGTCTGTTTCGACGCATAGATTTTATCTGTAAGACACACAAGAGATATGACGACGAGGAGTTATTAGGTTTGTAAACACGTACTGTGTTTTCTTGTGATGGGGTGAGTCCATGCAGCAAAAGTGCTACGGCTACTGAAGTATCGTGGCGAAGGCATCAGACACAGTGCCTCACCCAGTCACATTATACTGACATCAGGCCAAACCTGTTTCCTTGTTTTAACCTCTCAGTGCTGAGCTCCAAGCAAGGCAGCAACAGGTATCATTATTAATGTCTTTGGTATGACCTGACTCTCGTTTGGTCCCAGGGTCAAACGACTTTGAAGTGAACGCCTGGACCATATGGCCACCGAGGCGGTCCCTGTTGTCAGACTGTATTTCGTATTTTACTAAGAATAATGGCAACCTGGGCACCAGTAATTTGTAATTATGAAAGTATACATATCCAGTACCCTGCTACAGCTCGCAAGTCTGTTTCATTTTTCATTGACGTAATTGGTCTTCTGATGTCAGCGAAGTGAATCCATAATTTCGAAATCGCGCCTATCAAGCCTTTCGTTGGTATGGTTACGTAGACCACTATACCCTATAGCCGCACTACTGTACCCAATAGCCGCACTACTATACCCTATAGCCGCACTACTATACCCATCAGCCGCACTACTATACCCAATAGCCGCACTGCTATACCCTATAGCCGCACTACTATACCCAATAGCCGCACTACTATACCCAATAGCCGCACTACTATACCCAATAGCTATACCCAATAGCCGCACTACTATACCGAATAGCCGCACTACTATACCCAATAGCCGCATTACTGTACCCAATAGCCGCACTGCTATACCCTATAGCCGCACTACTATACCCAATAGCCGCACTACTGTAACCTATAGCCGCACAACTATACCCAATGGCCGCACTACTGTAACCTATAGCCGCACTACTATACCCTATAGCCGCACTACTATACCCAATATCCGCACTACTGTAACCTATAGCCGCACTACTATGCTCAATAGCCACACTACTATACCCTATAGCCGCACTACTGTACCCTATAGCCGCACTATGGCCACGTATAATTAACGACAAAAATACTTGTGTATTATACATCCTAAGCTTACAGTATGAGCGTTCCACGTGTCAGACCAGTACTGAATATAGGACTAGAGGCAAATCGTATGAACTGGATGGTTGTTGTAATCTAAATGTAATGATGTACCAATTGCAGGCAGAGACTGAATGACGAGATTAAATGATAATCCGGCTTCCAATAATATCGTTTCTCCAGGTCAGTTCCCTGACGTTATACAAGCTGTGGTCACTTTTCACTGGTGAACTGTCGAGGCGGATTATCGTAAAACTGTAACGTAAGCCCAAACCACCAAAACACATTTAGTTATAACTTCTACGTTCTTAAACATTGTCGTCTTTTCCTCCAACCAATTGTCATGCATCATTACATTTTGTCCGCTACACTCAAGCAAGACGGCGGGGATATATCGCAAAATCAGCACTTTGTACCATTTTGAAGGTGACGGCCATGTTTGGACAGGGTAATAAATCTGTCCAATCCTCTCTGCGTTGTGACTGAAATATACATAACAACTGAGTGACAATTTATACAGCGACATGCATTTTCACCACATTTTTCTTAAAAAGATTTGTTTATTCATGTGGGATGGTTAAAACTTAACAGTGACGTAATTTCATCGGGTAAGTAACAAGGCCTTAAATAAAATATAAAAACTATCACGAGCGCAGTTTTGTTAAAGAAAAAGTAAACAGGACATTATCAAGAGTAAGTGTCCAGATCCGTAAAAGGATTAGCCGTAGGCCAACAAAAATGCAACTCACTCCATATCAGTGTACTTTGACAAATATCCACGTCCGGCTTCATCCAGGTTCACCCTCTAGTGCTTGGTGAAGGGTCGAATCTGGCTTAGAACAGTCTACTCCATCATGCTAAAGCTGTCCTGCACAGCCCATTAAACATTAAATCATGGGGCAAAAAACCCCCATCCCAAATTGACTTCCCACAAATGTGTTAGTGTCATTTTGACATTTACATTCGCTGTTCGGACGCTTTTAAAAGTAAGAACTGGTAAAATTTTTGTGCGAAAAAAATTGAGAAGATATAGTTTTTGTTGTTTGTACAGAGTGGAGGCTAAGTACACGATGAAAGAGGAGAGTGAACAACAAACTCTGTTGTAGCACAAAGACAAAATTGTAAAAACATTCTATTCCTTGGAACAAAAAATGAGCTGTAAAGTTGAAAGCCGGCATGTTGAGACCCTTGATTAGGATGGTGGGACTTGGCTAGGCAGTCACCAGAAGGCATGTATAATCGATATCAGTGGGATCGAGCTGGAAAAAAGCGGCGATCGGAGAGGTCATACGTTGTCCACATAGCTGAAGTGCCAGTACGATCCAACATATTTGACATGATATAATTACGGCAGTGGAAAAATAAAGGTATTAAATAGCAGCTGAAGTACCAAAAGAAAAAACCTGGAGAAATCAAGTTAACAGTGAGTTAGTACCGCGTGTCCAGCCTAACAGGGGAACTCGTCAGGTATTGTGATGTACATAGCTGGTAGCAAAACGCCAACTTACAGGGTTGTAATGTGAGGTATAGAGAATCTAGGCAGTTGTAAAGTTGTTGTTGTAGGATGTTAGGGGTTAAGGTTAGGGTTAGGGCTAGGGTATATGCGTGGGCTACTAAGCCTCCCAGATAATATAAGCAACAACAACCCAATTGAAATGTTCGAATTTATTTTAGCCAACACATCAGTTTATAACACAGCATGTCACAGGTCTATTTTGTTGTTTAAGGAAGCATTGGCTATTCGCAGGTGTAAGCAATCTCTTAATCATGGCCTTAAAACCAATAAAGAATTAATACTGTTCAGACGAGTTGTGATTGTTCTAGTCTCCTGTATTTAAGGTGTAAGTTGGTTTAGTATTTAGTCTACATTTTGTCACTATCACCACACCTGTATATATCTGTTACATTCATCTTTTACCCATGGCTTTAAAGGCACTATGGAATGTTGTTTTATTCTCCTGTATCTTATGTTGATTAAACATCTAGTCTGTATTTTGTGGCTTTGTCTCCATACCTGTATACATATCTGTAACGTTCACCACGAAATTTAGTTTTCCTGATAAGGGCAAAATAAGGTGCCGAAATATTGGGTCAAAAAGTGTCTTTCGTTTTTCGGGCACTACTCGTGAATTACGTTAAACTAATCAGTGGAACACAAGGCTTATATATTATATATAATTGAGATTTAACGTCTTACTTTACAATTTTTCTGTCATATGACGACGAGAATCCGCTAATTGATTGTACATATACTGTGCCGTCTCGTGGCAGGGCGAGTCCCAGCCGCAAAAGTGCTGCCGTCACTGAATCATTAAGCCGAAAACACCAAAACTGACACCCCTCGAGTCACATTATACTGACAATGGGCCAACCAGTCATGTTTCCTAGCTCTAACCTCTCAGCACTGAGCGCCAAGCGAGGCATCAGCAAGTGCCATATGTAAACTCTTTGGGATGACCGGACCGGGGTTTGATGCCGGTGTCTCCCGGCTTCGAGACGGACGCTCTAACTGCACTCACCAAACGCATTATTACTGGTCCGATCGGGACAGACCTAAGAGTGAGTGAGTGCTTGGGGTTTAACGTCATTCTCAACAATTTTTCAGTCATATGACGACGACAGACCTAAGAAGTCTAGCTTCTAAACACGTCTAAACTGAAACTGTGGATGTTAGTTTTAACTTGCTAATTGCTAAGGGATTTAATTCATTTCATTAAATGTTAAGTTAAATGTGCATGTGAGTTTATCGTGTCGACGCCTGAAGACAAACGAATGGTGTCTTTTCCCGTTTTGAATGATGATCACAGACCTAAGGTTTCCGCAGAGCCATATGCACGGAATTAAAACGTCTTATAATATTTCAAGAGATAAAAATTAACTAGAATGGCCTCCTGATAAATAAATATCATCGGGCACAAACTTGAATTGTACTTCTAATTTAATCCAAGCTGCTTGGAGTCCCACGTTAGTTTTAGAATTATTGTCATAACGATGACTCCTGGCAGCAGGATATATTATAGGACTGGACATGTGCTGGCTCACTAAAACATCAGGCTGACAACATCAGAAACGTCGCCTTACTCTATTACAGCAAACAACTCCGGGAACAACCAGCTCTTCAAATATCAAGTTATGCCTATCAACATGAAGCCACGTATAATACCAAGACAGTCGATTTGAAATTTTCAGGAATAACCGCACTGGGATTTGTGCTCCGGGCCCTACTTACATTGAGGAGCTCTATACTTCATGAGGAACCAGGCGATACATATGCTCTGTCTGACATTGCAGACGGACTGTCCGAGGCGTCTCATTACCAAGAACTCCTGACTGCTTAAGAAATGTGATGTGTTCTTTGACGCTTTTTAAAGAATTGTTTTTATAACAACGTTGAAGGCAGTTGTTTTGTGTGTCTTCTTGTTCAAAATCTATGTTACCATGAGAACCATTGTGATTTCGCAGTCTCGTCAGCCTTAGGTTACAAGGGATATTTGCACCACTGTCACGTGGTCTCTCAAACAGATCTGACATCTGAAGAAAACCAAAATCTGACGAGACTCAAATTACGGTATTACATAAACCAGTCAGATAAATTTATCTTGGTGGCAACTCTGATCTGACCGTGAATAGAAGGTTTTGTAATCGTCATTATAGTGCTGGGTCTGTCATTTATACGAAATTACGACCGAGTGATTATGGTTTAACGCCACTTCGGATATATTAAGTCATGTCGGCGCGGCATTTATATTGTTGACGAAAGACTGGTAACATAGCGTTGTGAAACGTTTGATTTGGATTTAAATGTGCCGATTAGTAATAGCTTTACACAGGATGTGGTGTGTGTACGTATGTATGTATGTATGATTGGGATTTAACGTCTTACCTTACAATTTTTCAGTTATGTGACGACGAGGAGTCATTAGGTGTGTGTACAGACATTGTGTCGTCTTGTGGAACGGTGAATCCGTGCTGCCGAAGTGCCGCAGTCACCAGACATGGCACGCACCCACTCAAATTATTCTGACACCGGACCTACCAGTTCTGTTTCCTTGCTCTAACATCTCACTGATGAGCGCCATGCGAGGCAGCAATAAGTAAAATTATTAAAGCCCTTGATATAACATGAACTGGGTTCGATCCAGGTTTCCCGACTTAAAGGCGGACACGCTAGCCATTAGGCCACCAAAGCAGTCAGATGAAGTGAAACTTATCAGCAATAGCTTCTCAACGGACATTGGTGTTCCTCATATCAGTGGTAGTTTTACACCAGATGCAGTGTAATACATCAGTATTAGGTTTACACCACATAAAGTGTACCCCAACGGTAATAGATTCCTGCAAGATCTGGGTGTAAATCACCTCAGCGATAGCTTTACACCAGATGTAGTGTAACGGTTTAGTAATAGCTTCTCACCAGATCTAGGTGTACGTCATATCAGTAGTAGTTTTACACCAGATATAGTGTAATACATCAGTATTAGGTTTACACCACATGTAGTGTAACCGATCAGTAGAAGCTTTACACCGGATATAGGTGTACTCGATCAGTAATATATTCTGACCTCTTCTAGGTGTAACAGATCAGTAATAGATTCTGACCTCTTCTAGGTGTAGCAGATCCGTAATAGATTCTGACCTCTTCTAGGTGTAACAGATCCATAATAGATTCTGACCTCTTCTAGGTGTAACAGATCAGTAATAAATTCTGACCTCTTCTAGGTGTAACAGATCAGTAATAAATTCTGACCTCTTCTAGGTGTAACAGATCAGTAATAAATTTTTACCTCTTCTAGGTGTAACAGATCAGTAATAACTTCACAACAGGCCTATGATGCTTGGTACTCTTCCCTGAATCCATCAGGTCAAGGCGGCAGTAATGGCGGGTTAGCCGTTACATCTCCTGCTGGGCTCTTGTCAAACTGCATTAAAGCATGGGAAAAACAGGGAAGATTAATGATAGACATTTCCAAAAGCGTGGATCCGTACACGGGTGTAATTTTAAGCAACATCTAAGAAAAAGGCCATTCAGCAGCCATTATCATTTAGCCGTGGTGTTGGGAGAGACAACATTGCGTGTTGCCGTAAGTTAGGCCAGGTAGTCGGGTTAGTGTAAATACTGAACTTGTTAAGATTCGGTAATGGAGTTCTCACTTTCTCAGAATTCCAAGAGGTATTATCGGACGGGCTCATTTATACAACAGGAAAAAACTCTAAAGATTAAAACTGTCTTTTAAAAATACTTAAAAAGATAAAGGTGTTTGTTATCGTAAGTCGTGTAAGGAGGATTGCATGACCGCGTTTCGCTGATTTCTTGTATAAACATTTGAGGCCTGAAGCGTATGAGTTACATATGGTCTTTCTTAGCTGATTTCTATTATTATTACCACACTGTAATTCTATGTAAAAAAACGTTTATTTCCTTTATGGTTATGCTTCGTTGGTTTCTAGTGTTATTGTCACGTTATTGTTCTTATGCTCTGGCTAGCTTCCTGTATGATTATCACGTTATTGTTGTCATGAGAGGGACCATGTTCTACGTAACTGTACTTCGCTGCTTTCCTGTATGATTACGACGTTATTGCTGATTTGTGAGGAATCATCTATGTCCTACATGACTGTGCTTTGCTGGTTTCCTGTATGATTACCACGTTATCGTGGTTATGTGAAGGACCATCTATGTCCTACATGACTGTGCTTTGCTGGTTTCCTGTATGATTACGACGTTGTTGTTGTTAGGTGAAGGACCATCTATGTCCTACATGACTGTGCTTTGCTGGTTTTCGTATAATTACGACGTTATTGTTGTTATGTGAAGGACCATCTATGTCCTACATGACTATACTTTGCTGGTTTCCGTATAATTACGACGTTATTGTTGTTAGGTCAAGGACCATCTATGTCCTACATGACTGTGCTTTGCTGGTTTCCGTATAATTACGACGTTATTGTTGTTATGTGAAGGACCATCTATGTCCTACATGACTGTGCTTTGCTGGTTTCCGTATAATTACGACGTTATTGTTGTTATGTGAAGGACCATCTATGTCCTACATGACTATGCTTTGCTGGTTTCCGTATAATTACGACGTTATTGTTGTTATGTGAAGGACCATCTATGTCCTACATGACTGTGCTTTGCTGGTTTCCGTATAATTACGACGTTATTGTTGTTAGGTGAAGGACCATCTATGTCCTACATGACTGTGCTTTGCTGGTTTCCGTATAATTACGACGTTATTGTTGTTAGGTGAAGGACCATCTATGTCCTACATGACTGTGCTTTGCTGGTTTCCGTATAATTACGACGTTATTGTTGTTAGGTGAAGGACCATCTATGTCCTACATGACTGTGCTTTGCTGGTTTCCGTATAATTACGACGTTATTGTTGTTATGTGAAGGACCATCTATGTCCTACATGACTATGCTTTGCTGGTTTCCGTATAATTACGACGTTATTGTTGTTAGGTGAAGGACCATCTATGTCCTACTTGACTGTGCTTCGCTGGTTTACGTTGTTGTTATCTGAAGAACGATCTGTGTCTTACGTAACTGTGCTTCGCTGGTTTCCTGTATGATTACCACATTATCGTGGTTATGTGAAGGACCATCTATGTCCTACATGACTATGCTTTGCTGGTTTTCTGTATGATTACCACGTTATCGTTGCCACCATACTTTGCTGGTTTTCTGTATGATTACCACGTTATCGTTGCCACCATACTTTGCTGGTGTCCTGTGTAATTACCACGCTATCGTTGCCACCATACTTTGCTGGTTTTCTGTATGACTACCACGTTATCGCTGTCACCATACTTTGCTGGTTTTCTGTATAATTACCACGCTATCGTTGCCACCATACTTTGCTGGTTCCCTGTATAATTAACGCCTTATCGTTGCCACCATACTTTGCTGGTTTCTTGTATGATTACCACGTTATCGTTGCCACCATAGTTTGCTAATTTCTGGTATAATTAACACGTTATCGTTGCCACCATAGTTTGCTAATTTCTGGTATTATTAACACGTTATCGTTGCCACCATAGTTTGCTAATTTCTGGTATTATTAACACGTTATCGTTGCCACCATACTTTGCTAATTTCTGGTATATTTACCACATTTCCGTTTCAGTGTGGAGATCCAGTCGTGTCCTACATGACTGTTTCTCCTTGATTTCGTTTTAACGCTAAATAGATAGCGTTAGGAAAGATCAAAAAAGATTTTCTGGTATTGATTTTTTCCTGGTCCGACGCACAGTCATTAGTGTGCCGGAATCCCACACACAGACATCAGTCGTACGGAGTTCGACGCACAGTCATTAGTGTGCCGGAATCCCACACACAGACATCAGTCGTACGGAGTCCAACACACAGTTATTAGTGTGCCGGAATCCCACACACAGACATCAGTCGTACGGAGTCCGACACAGTCATTAGTGTGCCGGAATCCCACACACAGACATCAGTCGTACGGAGTCCGACACACAGTCAATAGTGTGCCGGAATCACACTCACAGGCATCATTCGTATGGAGTCCGACAAACAGTCATTCGTGTGCCGGAATCCCACACACAGACATCAGTCGTACGGAGTCCGACGCACAGTTATTATTGTGAACAAGACTCAAACTCGCTGAAAAGCTCTTTTCCCACTGCCGTTTACACAGAAATCTCAAATATTTTGTGCCCGGTTTATAGATGTAGGCGCTCATTTTCTAGTTATGTGTCAATCAGGGCTCAGGGCTCACGTGATCATACAGTTAAACGCCCTATTACAAGACATGTGGCATTTCTTAGATCACCACATGTGTGTTAGATATGATTTCAAAGACTGTGGTCTGCAATTTGATAATGTTAAGACATTTATCAGTCATTTAAAATTTCATATAGATAACCAACAGATAGGATGTCCTTTTTGAGGACTGTGAAGATAAATTTCTGACAAAGAGCTCTTTCACTTCACATCTGAGCAGAAAACACAAAAACTACTGTATGGATAATGTTTCTTGATTGCTCGTGCCTCTGCCCAACACAGTTAAGGAGAAATGTTACATTACGTAAATGTTACGGACGTGACATACAAGTTGCTGAAGGGATAGATTCATTCACAGATTGCAAATTTGGCAACTGCATCTTAAATTAAAAAATATAGTTGAACTTGTCTGTGCTCTCAAAAAGACAAATAGCTGAATTGAGCTACTGTATTGATGAATACCTAGCTGAACGTAAAAATCTTTTTGAAGATGTGATTTTTTTTTTTTTTTTGATTGGTGTTTTACGCCGTACTCAAGAATATTTCACTTATACGACGGCGGCCAGCATTATGGTGGGTGGAAACCGGGCAGAGCCCGGAGGAAACCCACGACCATCCGCAGATTGCTGACAGACCTTCTCACGTACGGCCGGAGAGGAAGCCAGCATGAGCTGGACTTGAACTCACAGCGACCGCATTGGTGAGAGACTCCTGGGTCATTACGCTGCGCTAGCGCTTTAACCGACTGAGCCACGGAGGCCCCTTTTGAAGATGTGCCTCTTCGTCCAAAACATCATTATCTTGCTCACCACCCACAATAAATTTTGGCTTTTGGCCCTCTGATTAGAAACCGGACTATGCGTTTTGAATCCAAACACTCTTATTTTAAGCTTTGTGCAAGACAGTTGCAAAATTTCAAACACTTGGATAAAACACTAGCAGAAAGACATCAGTTGCTTCAAGCATACCTCCTATCAAGAAAGTTATACCCACCTTCTGTTATC
The DNA here is from genome assembly GCF_032854445.1 of Liolophura sinensis. Classification (NCBI taxonomy): domain Eukaryota; kingdom Metazoa; phylum Mollusca; class Polyplacophora; order Chitonida; family Chitonidae; genus Liolophura; species Liolophura sinensis. Next base: position 2,412,272 of record NC_088295.1, read on the forward strand.
TTAGAAAAGGGTATTCCGTTTTCACCAAAAAATCTACAGTAATGCAATTATTGAGGCAGTTCATAATTTTGGATTTTGTCGCGAAAACACGGTTGTCGGACAAGAGATAATTTTTATGGGAAAAGAGTATAAGAAAGACAGTTATCTCTTAATAAATCATGACATAGAGGATTATTCTAATATTACAGTTGAGAAAATCCTCCTTTTTTTGAACAGGTATCATGATGTATTATTCCTTGAGAGCTCACAAAGGGCATGTTGTCTTTCAATATTAGGTCTCTATAAGATACAGGTTTCCCTTGACTCTGAAACTGTTAAATGTGTAAGTTGTTCAAACATATTGGATTATCAGCCATTGCCTGCACACTGTGAAAATGGCTCACATTTTATCTCCTTAAAGTATTCCTTTCTTTTATAAAAGAATGGAAGATATAGCTAAAAGTATAAGAACAGCGCTTCGATATATAGTTGACCCAACACTAAGCAAAGTGACGGAAAAACTCGAGGAAGATGGCGTAGTAGAAGGGAATGACCTGCAGTTTGTGATCGCTGAAGACTAACTGGAATTCTTTCGATGTTTACTCCATTTAAAACATACTTAGCTTTTTCGTAAGTTTGCCTCCCGCTTTCAGATAGCTTTGTGGATGACAAACAGGAAGGTCTAAGACTCCACTCAAATTAATAAATCCACATGTACAGATATAAGCTGACTGTTAAAATGTACGGTCTGGTTACGTCATCAACATGTTATATGTTCAGTGATAAATGTATGGTCTTGTTACGGCATCAATATGTTATATGGTCACTGATAAATGTATGGTCTGGTTACGTCATCAATATGTTATACGGCCACTGTTAAAGTGTACGTCGTCAATTTGTTATATGTTCACTGGTAAAATGCATGGCCTTTTTACGTCGTGTATACTTTATATGTTCACTGTTAAAATATATAGCCTGCTTACGTCGTATATATGTTATATGTTCACTGTTAAAATATATGGTCAGCTTACGTCGTCTATATGTTATATGTTCACTGTTAAAATATATGGTCTGCTTACGTCGTCTATATGTTATATGTTCACTGTTAAAATGTATGGTCTGCTTACGTCGTCTATATGTTATATGTTCACTGTTAAAATGTATGGTCTGCTTACGTCGTCTATATGTTATATGTTCACTGTTAAAATGTATGTTCTGCTTACGTCGTCTATATGTTATATGTTCACTGTTAAAATGTATGGTCTGCTTACGTCGTCTATATGTTATATGTTCACTGTTAAAATGTATGGTCTGCTTACGTCGTCTATATGTTATATGTTCACTGTTAAAATGTATGGTCTGGTAGAAGAGGCTCTATGTGGCTTAAACGCCCGTTGTATGGCCGTCGGTTTAATTTCCATTTTCAGAGTTGGTTTGACTGTAATCTAATTAGTTCTGGGAGTTTACATGTTTGGGGCCTTCGGAAGAACTCACTGCACAATCTCAGCTCAGCTCAGGCTGTCACTGGTGGGAATCGCACGCTTTTGTTCGCGGTGCTCCCACCTCGTCAAAGCTTTCAGCTGCAGCAGTAAAAACCTAACACTAATGTGACTGTGAGTGGGATACTTCGAAAGAAGCTTTAAAACTGCTACAGTGTCTTGTGTCAGTGTCAGTAATCCAAAAAGCAGAAACATGGCTCTGACTGCAATCACTGTCCGATCTGATTGTGGAGTTAAAATCAATAGAGAAGTTAGTTTGTATGTCTTCCTCCAGTCGTGATGTAATTACGGATTACTGTAACAGTTAGGAGACACGCCTCAGTCACAATAGTCAGCACTAAACGATATTAGGCTGCCTCAACAAGTGAAGATAACAAGGTTTCTGCTACAGCGAATCCAGCATAACCACGCTCTGCTGACAACTAGCCCTGGCATCGTGCCTCAAGTCGCTTACAAGTTTACCATGGTTTTCCAACATTCGCATTGTCACAGTTTTAGCCACGAGAAATGCCGATCACAGTTTCAAAGCCGCCAATACCGTTGTACAGGAAATATAATGAACACTCAAGCATCCATGAAATGAAAACTGTATCTGCGGTAAATATGATGGGGATTAGAGTGAGTTAAATAACCAGTTGTTATTGAAAGGATCACTTACTCTCAACCCAAAAATGCTGACTGGAATCAATATCCTAGCGGTTTGGCGGTTTGTGTTGGTTTTTGATAGCCTAAAGAGAATATACTTACACAGTGTAATATCGACAATACTGGCTTTTTATGCAGGAAATGTAAGGTAAATCGTTCAGGCCTGCTGAGAGACCTCTGCGCCACTTTCATGCGTTTGGCCACTTGCCAACTATGGCACTATCATCACTGCTTTGGTTTTATTCTCCATGATGAAACTTTCTATATTATGAGATAATTCCAAAAGAACACCAATAACTAGATAAGTACAAACACTTAATGAGAGTACAACAACAGTAACTACATCTAAATACTAGTCATCACCACTACAAATTTAACAAATACCATTCCCAACATATCAAAATTCATCATTAGGGGGAGCGTTTCGGCTACCTAATGTTTAGAACAGCCGCCTCGAAGCCGGGAGACCTTGGATCCAATCTTTGTCGGCTCATACCAAAGGCTTTAAATATACCTGTGGCTGCCTCGCTTCGCACTCAGCACTGAGAGGCTAGATCCAGGAAACAGGACTGGTTGGCCCAGTGTCATGATACCTCAGATGTGGCATCACTTTAGCGGCATGGACTCGCCCTGCGACAAGAAGACACAAAATATGTACACGCACCTAATGACTCCTCGTCTTGAAAGGGCTGAATTTGTTTTAGACCACAAGGCATCTCACTCTGCATTTGGTTACATTTTGACGGTAGACGGCCGAGACCAGACAAGGCCAAAGTAACGGGTCTTAGGTGTTTAGCCGGTTAGGTCACTGCTCAGTACCTTGACTCTTTTGTCTTTAAATTAGGAGTGACTGTTCTCCGTTTATTGGCATGTTGTCGTTATGCGTATGAGCAGGATTAGTTGGGACACGTCGTCAATAGAATGTCCTATAAATGACCAGAGACTGTTCGCCCCATGTCTCCAAGCGAGAGGGCGAAATTCCTACACAATTGAATAGATGTGGACAAATGACAGAGCATGGCTGCAGAATCTGTACACTGATAATGAACAGCTCCAACTCGACAACAACTCACTTAGTGATGTAAATGCATGCTTCCCATAACGAGTTGTTCATCGTAATTAGTATATTTGATAAGTATCTGGCTTTAAAGATTTACCAAGCTATACTAAAGATCATACTTGATATATTTTGTGTTTTTTTTACCAAAGGATACATTTTTGAGAATTAATATATAAACAGAATAGAAGTTTGTGTTTGAAATCTTTCATTAGCTGAGTTTCACAGTGTTAGCTTTAAACCCTCGGTAGGCCTATATATCCACACATAACTGACTAGGTTCAGCGAGATAGCAGCTTCAGGCAGCAAAATAATGTTCTGTTTTGCAAAGACAAAACAGGAAAGGCCATCGTGAATTTGGGAAGGTGTCACGATCAAACAAAGGGTCCTTCTCAAGTGTAGATGAGGATACCCACTCAGCCAAGTCATTTTCCTGCCAGTCGACCTCTGCCCCTTACCTCCGTCACTGTAGAAAGGTTGGCGTTCGCGTTAAGCTAACACTTCAATTCTACGCCAACTTCGGTAATTATCCCGTCTATGAATACAAGACCTATTGGCCTGAAGAGTGGCTTTTTTCCCCGAGCCAGAAGTACGAGACCCTTTCAACCGTGAGCCCTTGTAGCCGGACTAGCCGAGGCATAGTGTCATCGTCCACGCTCAGCCGTGAATCGTGAACCTCGGCTTTGTCCATAAACAAATAAACCTTGCGTTGTCCTCCTGAGAGATACTCGGTTCAGTCACTCCAGATAATTACATTCGTATCTACAGAACGAAAAATGGTAGATGTGAATGAATATCTGTTATGATTAATTGCTCTCCATCTTACTTACATTTTACCTGGCTTAGGTGTGAATGGTTTGGGTGTTTCTGAGTGGGACCATCATCACAGATGTAAATGCCTCTTGTTTATGTCTAAAATGTCGCCAAACTACTCGCCAACTTTGTGACCGCTGAAAGCTATCATTTAGTTTTTAGCGGAATATCTTTCCGTTTTCGTCAGACCTATGTCTACTCCAGACCTATATCTACTTCTGATTGTTCTCAGAAACAGATTTAGTCATTCTGCAAACTGGATTGGAGCAACCGAACTTGTTCATGATTCACCAAAATGAAGAATTAGGAGAGATGTGCAGTTTTTTCTTGAGACAGATCCCTGATACTTCGAATATATTTATTGATGTATTGTATCTGGAAAAGAAATTGAATGTGAGAGTTTAAAATGGCAACAAATATTTTACACTGGTAACAAAATATCTTTATTACCTTACTTACCAAAATAATTAACATTCTGTAGAAATCTTCAACAGTTGAGCATGCTGGAGGCGTCATAATGGCCCCATATCAAGTGACGATTCGTTAGTAAACGACCGTGGAAAACAACTCGCTAGGGCGAATAAATTGTGGTTAACTGGACCACTTCAGTGGCCTAATTCTTAGAACGCCCTCCTCGAAATCGGGAGATTTGGGATCAAGCCTGGATTAGGTCATACCAAAGACTTCAAAATGGTACTTGTTGATGTCTAGCTGAACACTGATAGGTTGGAGCATAGAAACTGGAGTGATTGAACCGGTGTCCGTGTAATGGCACTGGGTGAGGTGTCATTTGTGGTGTCTCCGGCCTGATACTTCGGTGGCCATAGTACTTTAGCGGCATGAACTTGCTCTACCTAAGAAATTAACATATTATGTGAACACATACCTACTGACCCCTCGTAAACTGAAAAATTTTGAAAGCTCAAGCATGCAGACATACATACATACATACAAACATACATACATACAATTATGCCTAAAATTCATTGATTCGCGTCTGACCTGGAAATCACAGGCGGACGACATTATTATTGGTAAACTCAACTGGTTTTCTTTCTCTCTATACCAGATTGAATTCTTTGCATAATCTACTATTTGGGACTTTGTGGGTTGGTCTAATCAGAGGTACTGATTTGTTTGGAAAACATTTGGCTTAAGCATGTGACGCCAGACCGCTTTGTGTGAATTGACAGTACTGTGGACATTTTGTTCATGTCTTGTCCCATGGTAAGCTTAATCTGTCAGCAGTGACGAACTCAAAGAGCTACGATGTAGACGGCGAACTCTACTCTAGTGTTTGGCTACTGTCAAACTACCTTTATAACTACAGTAAAGGTTACCATTTTCTGTATTTGCTCTTTGATGTCTTGTCGCCATGACTACTGTGATCAGTGTTAACAGACTGACTGACATTCTCTTCATGCAGTGTCCACGTATGTAGGCTTATGTATTAGAGACGCTATTCCTAGTATATCTACACATTCAGTTCAGTTGGACTGCAGATAAGTTTGATGATTTTACACAGGCTTAGTATTGTATGACATTAGGTCAGATTTGTTGGAATGAAAAATTATAAGAAAACTGTTGCTGCGGTGCCAGTGGTAGTTGAGTACATATAGATGAGTACATATGAGTACATATAGATGTCTATGGTTGTCCGGGCTGTTTCTCAGTACACTCTGAGTCATCTAGCAAATTTGAGCCGAAGAAGGGTTGAAGCGTCTCCTTGTTTTTGGGATACAAAGGCGGTAATGAGCAATTATGTTCAAAACAAGATATTCAAGTTCGTGTGTAAAGTGTACTGTTACATTCCGCAAGCATGTTAACATGTGTTTGTTGGAAGACTCATAAAAAATAAGTTCTACGATCGGCCTCTTTATTAAATCAATTCTAATGTGTGAGGACTTTCACAATGATGTATGGGTGTAATTCGATATGCAGACATTGCCTGAGTATAAATGAAAGAATAATTGACTCTGCTACACTTTAAATTCATGAACAAAAAGCAAATTTCCTTTCTAGATCTGTTCAACATTTTGCAATTCAATGAGATGGTGAATGATTTATTTGTGTCGCTGTTCATTACATGGTCATACTATAGATAATACCCAGGTGGACTATATTAATGACGTAGTCCTGATAACGCAGAGCTTGTTGTGTCATATAAATCTTTGGTGTTAAGCCTGTACACTAATAATACGGTTTAATGCCTTTTAATGATTTTTTTTTAATTCTCTGCATGACTCAGGTACATGTCAGAATGGCTCCATACACCAACTGAGGTTAAATGACAACGACAAGAAGCTTATAATTGTGAAATAAAAATCGAGGTGACCTTAGCATGAACTGCATCACGAATATCTTTCTGTGGAAACTCTTTTTAGTATTGGTCCGTATGTGTCATTATGCACGGAAAAACATATATTTTGTTAGAGCACAATGGATTTAAAACGTACAAAAACTGGAGCCCATGTAATTTTGGGATAGACTTGTTGTACTATAGGCAAATGGGTCAGAAGTGTAGAATACTGTAGCATACCGCCCCGTTGTCAGTTGTTATCGACTGTTTCTCTTTCTGTCTCTCGCCCGTGGAGAATTGACAAAGGTGTTGTCAAGTTAACAGTTTAAGCCAGCCCCCGCTAGTGTATTATTTATCATGACGTAATATATTGACGTCACAAGTGTTTTTTCCCACATGCGTGTAACCTCGGGTTACATCTTTTTCGACCTCGGGTGCCTATTGTAGGAAATTTTTGTAAAAATTATTAAAAAGTTAGCGGTTCTAGAAACATCGGCTTGACTGGTAAACAAATTAGCATTTTCATTTGATGGCCTTCTACAAGGTATTCTGTTCACCCTCTTCAACTAATTACAGTCATAAATATAATTCTTTAATTTAAACAATTTTATTATCTGTTACGGTATCTTTGATCTTGTAAACGGTTAATGTCAAAACCGTGAACAACCCCGCGGCAGTCAGTTTGTCGTAACGGTCAGAGATACTGAAATGAAATGATCAGGGGTGATGATCAAAACAGTCATTGGCGCCATGATATCAGAGCAGTGAGAGATAACAATGGTGTTCAACTGCGTATAAGAACGTGTTCAAATGCGTATAAGAACGGACAGTGAACCGTCAGCAGTATCAACCAATGATGTCAAAGCAGGTAGTAATGCCATAGTTGTCAGTGATGCCAATACAGCCCGTTATGTCAGTGCCATATGTGGTGTCACGCGTTGGTGTGAATATCATTGGTGGTATCAAAACCATAGATTGTGTCAGAGCCGTCCTTAATGCTTGATGTCATCTGTGGTGTAAAAACCATCGGTTGTACCAGAACCCTCAGCGGTGTCAGTCATCTGTGGTGTAAAAACCATCGGTTGTACCAGAACCACCAGCAGTGTCAGTCATCTGTGGTGTAAAAACCATCGGTTGTACCAGAACCGTCAACAGTGTCAGCCATTTGTGGTGTAAAAAACATCGGTTGTACCAGAACCACCAGCAGTGTCAGCCATCTGTGGTGTAAAAACCATCGGTTGTCCCAAAACCGTCCGTAGTGTCATTACCATTGGTGGTGTCAAAACCATTGGTGGCTCACGATGGTGAACCGTTAGTAGGGGCATAAAAGCTTGTGGTGTCAGAACTCATTCCTGTTGTATCGGTGGGTCACTGATGACTTCGCTCCTTACATTATCCACACTGGCAGAATTTCTTCAACCTTTCTCAGACGTGTTGTAAATGTCAGTATGGCGTGGTGTCGCCATCGGTGGATGGTGGGCAGACGATGTTAAATAGTTTATTCTCGTAGGAATGGTCACTGCTGTGGCAATAAAATATGAAGCTGGGTATTGTCATTACTCTTCGTATGCCGTCACTGCCATAAAAAATATGATATTCATAAAAGCAGGCGAATGGAATAGTTTTGTTCTGGTAGAATATTAGTCTCAGAGAATTTTTTTTATACACTACCCTGTCGGTTCTAGTATCTTGTTGCTTTAATACTACATACACATATATCAGTAAGAGGAGATGTCAGATATTAAAAAAATGCTCTCCAATACTGTATAAGCGTACAATTTGTAAGTTTATTCTCAACATCAGACCATGGATTTTGCGATTAATCATTCTCAGAACCTTCTCTGTACTGATCAAATCACAACAGTGTTCTTGAAAACTCTACATAATGAACAGTCCCATTGTTAAAAATCCCTTAGAAAGCAAACTCCTCAACACCCCTGCTTCCATTCACGGCACAACTTTATTATTTGTCATTTTGAAAATGGAAAATCTGAATGTCCTTATTCATACACATACATTTGTGTAGTGTTGCCTATTATTGCCTGTTCAGGAAAGCCTGGCGATGTATATTCTACAGATACATTTGTGTAGTGTTGCCTATTATTGCCTGTTCAGGAAAGCCTGGCGATGTATATTCTACAGATACATTTGTGTAGTGTTGCCTATTGTTGCCTGTTCAGGAAAGCCTGGCGATGTATATTCTACAGATACATTTGTGTAGTGTTGCCTATTATTGCCTGTTCAGGAAAGCCTGGCGATGTATATTCTACAGATACATTTGGACCCAAAGCAAATCATGATGGTAGAGAAGTGTTAGCATGTCATAAAAAGTCATTGATGAAGCGATGAAACAGCTTTCATTCCATTGCTAAGTGCTCTACCTCTGGGATATGCACACATATCAGACGTAACGTTTACTCTGCAGACCAATTAAGAGCGCACCATTGAGAACTGTACATAAATAGGGTTTGTCAAATGTCCTCGTGTATTAGTTTGTGACAGAGATATTACCCACTCTGGATATGGTTTCATCAGATGAAACACGCCATTCGTTTTATATTCAGTATTCAGACACTAACTTGTCCATCCTCATCACGCCTGTACAGCTCTGTTTAGAACTACGCATCTACCAGTAAGACTAAGGTACGCTGGATCAATCCCAGCCTTGGAGTTTTCTAGAATCCTTTTTCATTATAGAAATTGCTAGAAATAAACGACCTTTCAAGCAGTCTTATAATCGTAAATCTGTCACCAGTGGGTCGTGGCAATCTGCACCTGACATGTAGGAAACGTTCATCGATAATTAACCAAATAGCGCTGAGTGGATTAACATTGGCTGTACGAACCATTCTCAAATCTGGTGTTAAAGAAGAATTAAATTAATTTAAAACTTAAAATCTCACTGTCTTGTTCTTACGAACCAATTTTTTATGAAGAATAGATTTTTTCGAATGTAAAGCACTTTCGACCATTGGACACTTTCCCCCTGGATATTGTCGTATCCCGACAACAGCAGTCAACCCAACAAGCTAAGCCAACATTATAAAGCATTACTAGTATGGTCCTATCTGGTCTTCAGTGCTGTTGGCAATGACAAGCAATCATCGTGTAGAAAAGAATGACAGTTAGACCACTGTCTAACTGAATTGTCGGGCATAAAAATTGTAGAGGGGAAGGACTTTTTGCTAAATTCTGCTAAAGTACCTGCCATTGTCAGAACTTGCCGCTAGGTGTCTTCCTGACATGGATAATAGGGGCGACGTTGCTTTGTCTCTGATACAAGTACCCTTGTGAGATGTGAGTAAAGCAATCAGTGTGGTTCTTGATCGTAAACCTGGCATCCTTACAATATACACGGATCTAGGAAAGAAAAGACTCTAATCTCTAAACAAGCAAAAATCCTACCACAACAAACAAAATGTGTCCAGTTATAGTATTATATAAGCCATTTTCGTTTTCTCAGACTTATGCGAACCATTTTGTGCAATAAGATGCCTATGAGGCTCAGTATAATCATGGAAATGCAGGAGAACGATGCGGAGGACAGAGATATTGAATGGAGTCGTGTTATTTATTGTTATCGGTTGTATTATAACAGTGTCCGTTGAAGTCATACTGCGTCCCACCCCTGTCTGGGTGTATCATTATATGGCGCAAAATAATGGAGGAGTACTCCGATGTTTTCACATATAAAGAAATTTGCTAGCATGCTGTGTTATCTTAACTACCCATTAACCATGCTGACACTTACATCGCAACAAATCCCGAAACTTCAGAGTGAAATCATTTCACTTTTTGATGTGACTGACGGATGGTTACATTATTGAAGAAAGGATTACATTAATTTATTTGTCTGATAGGCATTTCATTTCAGATTGTTCTCAGATAGGAGATAAATTTGGCAATTTGGATATGTGAGATGTCTGGGAGATGACCGGGGGATAGGTTAGATGACTGGGGATATACGAGATGCCTGGGAGATGACCGGGAGATAGGGTAGATGACTGGGGATATGCGAGATGTCGGGGAGATGACCGGGGGATAGGTTAGATAACTGGGGATATGCGAGATGTCTGGGAGATGACCGGGGATAGGTAAGATAACGAGGGATATGCGAGATGTCGGGGAGATGACCGGGGATAGGTTAGATGACTGGGGATATGTGAGATGTCTGGGAGATGACCGGGGGATAGGTTAGATAACTGGGGCTATGCAAGATGTCGGAGAGATGATCGGGGGATAGGTAAGATTTCTAGGGATATGCGAGATGTCTGGGAGATGACCGGGGATAGGTTAGATGACTGGAGATATGCGAGATGTCGGGGAGATGATCGGGGAATAGTTAAGATAACGAGGGATATGTGAGATGTCTGGGAGATGACCGGGGATAGGTTAGATGACTGGGGATATGTGAGATGTCTGGGAGATGACCGGGGGATAGGTTAGATAACTGGGGCTATGCGAGATGTCTGGGAGATGACCGGGAGATAGGGTAGATGACTGGGGATATGCGAGATGTCGGGGAGATGATCGGGGGATAGGTAAGATAACGAGGGATATGTGAGATGTCTGGGAGATGCCCGGGGATAGGTTAGATGACTGGGGATATGTGAGATGTCTGGGAGATGACCGGGGGATAGGTTAGATAACTGGGGCTATGCGAGATGTCTGGGAGATGACCGGGAGATAGGTTAGATGACTGGGGATATACGAGATGTCTGGGAGATGATCGGGGGATAGGTAAGATAACGAGGGATATGCGAGATGTCTGGGAGATGACCGGGGATAGGTTAGATAACGAGGGATATGCGAGATGTCTGGGAGATGACCGGGGATAGGTTAGATGACTGGAGATATGCGAGATGTCGGGGAGATGATCGGGGGATAGGTAAGATAACGAGGGATATGCGAGATGTCTGGGAGATGACCGGGGATAGGTTAGATGACTGGAAATATGCGAGATGTCGGGGAGATGATCGGGGGATAGGTAAGATAACGAGGGATATGGGAGATGACCGGGGATAGGTTAGATGACTGGAAATATGCGAGATGTCGGGGAGATGATCGGGGGATAGGTAAGATAACGAGGGATATGTGAGATGTCTGGGAGAGCTGACCAGAGCTGATATGAGAATAATCACTTTCTGAATATCATATTAGCCATTATATCTCATTTATTTCTTCGTTCTAACCGAGAAATTTTGACTTCTTATCTATTCTATTGGTATTTACTTACTAACTGCCACGTTGGAAATATTTTACGGGTTTATGGGTGGGTCATCAAAGATGTAAACAGTTTTACAGTTATTTGTATTCGCGTTACACTTTTCACCACCAATCAAATGCTGCCCTATTAGAGTGAGTGAGTGAGTGCTAGGGGTTTAACGTTGAACTGAACAATTTTTCAGTCATATGACGACGAAGGAGCCCTTAGAGTGTATGTAATGTGCCTCTTTATTGCCGAACCGATTTCCACCGAGTCAACCAGTCGTTGCACTATCCCCTTAATGCTTAATGACAAGCGAGGAAGTTACAGCTTCATCGTCTGTTTTTTAAGGTCTTAGGTGTGACCCGAGCATGGATTGACCCGTGGATTTACCGCTCCCGACGCGGACGCTCTATCAACTGTGCTATCCTGCCCTATTAGAAGAATATGATACGTAAACATCACTCATCATTCAAACCCACCTTTAGGCTTTGGTAAAATCGATTCAACCAGCTCATTAACGGGCAATATGACATCATTATCCGGCCACAGTTATGTAAGGTGAGAATTCAACTCATATCACTCATAAAAGTGATCGTGTGACTATTTTATGTCGAGCTATGTGTTTTAGAGGTTAATGGGACAAATGAAGCTGGCTCAGTTAGGCGTGTATATGTTGCACTGTGTTAAGTCTCTTCCTCGATGGTTTATGGTGTGTCAGGAAGTCAGAATGACGTGATATATGGATGCTTTTATCCTTGAAATTACCCCACAACAACACGTCGTTAGGTAGCCGTAAGTTCCTGTCAGTAAATGGAAAAGGTAAATATCTATAAATCGCTAGACGGAACTGGTGAAGAGTTTTAAAAAGGTGACATCTACTTACCTGTCGTATGCATTATGTATCATGCTTTTGGCCAAATGGTTTTGTTTTACGATCCCTTTGAGTTAGAATGGAGCCTTTGGGAATGAGTAAATAGTTTACCCGATCACACAACCACGTAGGCCTATTTATAAAGATCAGCCCGTGCTCTGGTCATTGTTGATGTATTTGCACCTGTGAATAGTAGAGGAGTGTTTATTACCACATTTATAGATACTAAATTTGAACTTTTTCAAATTCCCAGACTTTCCACTGACGGATAATATTGATTACAGGAAGGAAAATATATTAAAACGGGTTTGCAAATACTTAATAGAAGATATTGTGTGTGTTGTTTTAATATCTGGTTGACCATAAATCGCAAATAATTTCCACATAGCTTTACATTATCCATAGCTGGAGGCGTATAAAATTCGCTTCTTATTCCACAAATGATCCAGTTCTAAACTTGTGTCTATAAATCGGAAAATAAAGTCATTGTCTTCAGAAAACCCCAATCGCATTTTAAAATGAGTTATGGTGCAGATTTCACATTAAACGTACAAGTTCATGTATATGCAATAACCTCAGTCAATCCGTGTTTTTGTCAAGAGATTGATGACTGACTTTGTTAAGCTGGCGTCAAAGACATTGTTCAGTTGTTTTCTAGATTCCCTTGGACGTTATTACATTTCGTTCTTTTTTGGATCATTGATATTTAAATTACCTCGTCAGATTTTTCATTCGTCGTTTTTTTCATCGTTTAAGATATATTTTTAAACTTAAATATACCTAAACCCGCTAAAACTTTTGACTTTATTGATAATTTTACTATGAAAAAACAATGCTTCCATTTCAGTGTGTTCTGTATAGGCGCACTGACCACCTGATCTGGCCTAGTTACGGGAAGGCGTCCAACGGTCACACTCACTAGCACTCTACAGCCACACAGAAGAACACTCCTTCCCATAGGCCCTATCTGTGATACAAGCAGTCTACAGCCACACAGAAGAACACTCCTTCCCATAGGCCGTATCTGTGATACAAGCAGTCTACAGCCACACAGAAGAACACTCCTTCCCATAGGCCCTATCTGTGATACAAGCACTCTGCAGGCATACAGAAGAACACTCCTTCCCATAGGCCCTATCTGTGATACAAGCAGTCTACAGCCACACAGAAGATCACTCCTTCCCATAGGCCCTATCTGTGATACAAACACTTTACAGCCACACAGAAGAACACTCCTTCCTATGATACAAACACTCTACAGCCACACAGAACACTCCTTCCTATAGGCCCTATCTGTGATACAAGTAGTTTACAGCCACGCAGAAGAACACTCCTTCCTATAGGCCTTGTCTCGTCCTACACTTCTGCTTCTGCATGACCTGGCCAACATATCTGCTCTGTCGAGAAACGAATTTGCTTTTTCGGTCTTGTCTTTGTGCGAAAAGTTAGCTTTAACCACATTTAGATAATTTCATTCAAAATCCAGACCGAGACATTTTTGCAACCTACAGGTTATTTGGTTGCAGCTTTTTGTGATTTGCTTCTATTGTTTGAAAATTTAAACGGCGTTCAATTTTTGTAGAATATTATCTAATCGCATTATTACTTTTTGTGTGTCATGTTTGAAGATGAATGTTACAAGCAATTTAGTGTTTGTACGATAATTTTATGTTTGAAAATGATTTTTTCAGTGCAATTTACTATTGCTTTTCCATGCTGCCTGTTGCAGCCATACCTTTTAATGCGTCTGTAGCAAAGATTGTTTTGTCGATTTTTCATCACGCACACAAGGTTGGTATGGAGGAAGAAACGTATTATTTAACATTGTCTAAGGTTATGAACAGGGTCTCTCTTATACGATGTGTTGACCAAATTGATGTCTTATACGATGTGTTGACCAAATTGATGTCAGGAAACTCTGGACAAAACAGCTGAGACACGAGTCGTGCTCAGTCCATACACTTTTCACTGTGGCGTAAATTGTTTACCAGTTCCTCTAACGTGCTTCGTCACTTCTGGGTTCCATCCGCTAAAACGCTTCCCGATGTAATCATACTGGTTAATCTGTTTTACACAAAACAACTGAATAAAACCCAGATGCAATGAAGAGTAAAAAAGTAACTAAAATCAAATGCCAGGATTATTAGGTTTTGAATAAAACTGATGCATCAAGTTAACGACGATGTAAAGAGTGCAGAGATGACGAGATCTTTATCAAAACGTTTAGTGATCAGCGATAACTAGGCAGTGAGGAACCATTAATGTACATCGCGGCTATGTGACATGAACAATGGTCACATCAACATCACATTGCCATTACACTTCGAGGCCAAACGCATGTACATGATTTAAATATTCATGAGTGCAGAGTAAAACACCAAATCCAACTAGTTCAAGTCGATGATATTCAACCTTACTTCAATGTAAGTAAAATGTCAACCGTATACACGCACCAACGTCCCTTTTAGTCTTTGGCCAGATCGATACCCAACTCACTAACCGACAATATGACGTCATTATCTGGAGACAATTATTTAAGGTGATAATTCATCATAAAAGCGATCTTGTGACAGTTTTATGTCAAGTTATGTGTTGTAGATATTTAGGTGATAAATGAAACTGGCTCAGTTGGGCGACATGTATTACACTGTATTAAGTCTCTTCCTGGATGGTTTATTGCGTAGAGACAGATATAATTACGTGAAATACGGGAACTTCGGTCCTTGTAATTACACCGCAACAACATGGCGTAAAGTTTGTGTCCAACAGGTTTGTGTACCGGTTGTATCCATTATGTTTCATGCTACTGGATGTTATTGCTTTGGGCCAGGATGGAGTTCCTTGGGAATACCTGATCCCTAAAACCATATTTATATCAATCAGTTCATGGTTTATTATTTATTACTGCTGTTATATGTATCGGGAAGAGAGTCGCTTTTATTACCACTTCTATGGACGATATCTGAAAGTTTTCGGATTCTATGCTGTTATAAAATATTGAAAACATGCACTAAGATATATGAACGAGGTTTATATATAAAATACGAAACACAAGAGATTATTTGTGTTCTTTTAATATTTAATTTAATAATATTTTTGTTCATTATAAATCGTATGTTCCTGGAGGCGTACACGGTTCACTTTTTGCTCTACTATTGCAAAAATTCCAGTTTTAATCTTTTGTCTAAGGACTTAAAGAAAAATTCATTTGTCCTCAGGAAATTCTCAACTCATTATAAAATGAGTTATAGTCCCGATTTCCCCAAAAGTGGGATAATTTCAAATAATGACATCCGTTAATCCGTGTTTTCCTGAGGAGATGGATGACTGGCTGTGTTATAATGGCAGCACAAAGTTAATTTTGGAGTTTCGCTGAAACGTTGTTACAATTTATTTCATCATGAGCGCTGGTGGATTGGGTGTCTGGGCGATTGGGTGTCTGGGCGATTGGGTGTCTGGGCGATTGGGTGTCTGGGCGATTGGGTGTCGTGTCTGGGCGATTGGGTGTCTGGGCGATTGGGTGTCTGGGCGATTGGGTGTCTATGCTTAAACTATAATCTTATTTCTTGCAATGTTTTTTCGCTGTCCCATTTTTTCCTCTAGAAATATTGTAATACTGTCTTTGACCATCTATAATAAAGGCCTTTGACGGTGTTTTGTTACATAGTCAAAACAACATCATTAGCCTTATGTCTTAGTTGCCTTATAACAGGTGTGTTTTCGAATGGCGTCTGCCATAGTACTCATGTACGTCATTACGAATATTACATGTCCATTACTTTCAATTTATTGGTTGTATGCTTGACGTATCCTTTTTGATAAGTATTAGATATCATCCACTTATTTCTGCAATATACAACATCTGTGAACCCCAGCACAGTGTAACAATACTCCATACATTATCTCCCTATTGTACTTTATCTTTATCCATGTTTCATTGTTATCATCAACATAATACAAAACATACTTGTAAGTGAAGTGTAAATGCACTTTATTTTAAAATCACAAGGTAACGCAGTACATACTTAACTGCTATAATTTTCTTTGTATTATTTTACAGGCGGCCATCCTGCAAGACTATCCAGTCACTGTTTTGTACGTTTTGTACTGCTTAAATATAGGCCCGTTGTATGTTATTGATGGGTTTGTGTCATTTCCTGTGTTGCCTCCTTTACATTACCTTGATACAGAACGAGAGCATACGGGTATAACTCTCTTAGCTACCAAGGTGCAAAGTTGTAGAACGATTTACCTCCAGAAGTGAAGGCCGTGAACACAGTTAGAGAATTCAAAGCTCTATCAAATGAATGGTTTGGATGTATATATAGCATATGTGAGGACTAAATAAAATGTCTAATACTTCGAGCATATTTTCCTCTACTTTTATTTTTTTCTCAACTGCACTACTAAGTTTTATGCTTAGTTCCTTTTGTGTTGTTTCAACCATTCTTATCCAAAAATGGTAATAATTTATTTTTTTATGTAAAAATATTCATAAAGGCCTATGTCGGCATGAATATATATACATACGTGTTTTTTGTCTCTTCCAAATATCTTTTCTTAAATATCTTAATATTTCTTTCATAGATGTGTATGGAAAAAAATGATTGTGGGTGTCATTTACACACTTGTTTTGTTATCGTACTAGTCATTGTTTGTTCTGTCGGCATAAGTAGCCTTTGGCTAATGTTAACTAGTGGTAACCAACCAACGTTAAATAAAGATTTTGAGATTTTGAGAAAGCCCCAATGTGTGAGATAAATAGGATTTTTATTTAACTTTATCATTGCGTTTTTGTGTTCTTTTAGGGGTTTATGTCACACAAAATGAAGCATTGCCCAAATTTTTCTTGTTTTGAAGAAATTTAGCCAGTGGAATTCAATATTGCTTCATACACTGTGAAGATTACAAGAGGCTTGCTGTAGTTATTAATGGGCACGTTTAAAAACAGATTGCTATCACGATGATTCATCAAGGGCAAAGCATTCTCTCACTCGAAGATGGCCAATATGTTCTTCTGTAGGGAATACAAAAAGGAATGGCGGAATGATTAGGGGCTAACGCGATCTCATGACGTGGTGAAAAAGAAGAGCGAACCAATGAGTTTAGCGCCACAGTGACAGTATGCCATTCATATCGTGTTGTTTTATGTGTGAAGACAACATGGGTGCTTTGGGTAAAACCACCAGCCTTTGGTAATAAACTGGAAAAAAATTGCCCACTTGTGACCTACAGATATGCACGCAATACTGGTGGAGGACAAACGGTCTTTTACGAACATTAGACAGCGGGAAGTGCCACATAGGTCACCAAGGCCCGATGAACAGTGAGGGCAAGGGCATACGAACCTGGTATGGTAAGGCTGGGAATTGTCCCCAGAGAGCTGCGACAAAAAGTTCAAATCTCCATATGCAAGCATAATTCCGTAAATCCCGACTCGGCAGTTTAACACTTGGTTGAATAGTCCATAACAGATCCATAGTCACAGCAAGTTTGTAATAACCGACCCAAGTCCTTTTGGACAGAAAACGGTAATTTTGTTTTTGATTTATTTATATATTTATTTGTTTGATAATTTTCCAGAACGTTACATTAGTGGTACATAGTGGTTGAAATATGTAGGGCAGACTGTGTAATCTAACGGGCCTGTATTGAATTTTCACTTCCAAACCAAATCATTGACACGACAATGGCTCACTCAGTTATCCAGTTTTATATTTGGTCTTCAGCAATAAAATCAGATGTTACAAACCAGCTTAATTGTCCTGTTTGATGAAGATGACCGGCTAACTCAGGGCTTAGTTAGTGGGTTGAGAACACAGGCATGTTCATAACCACCTTTATGGACACTAAATGTTCATGTTCCTACACGGATAATGTGCTGAGCTATAGAAGCTGTACACTACATGGAGTAAGGTATATAATAGCGATTTTATACATATCAAACGCAATATATTGTTCGCCTTATATTAACATTTGTTGACAATGAATCCAGAAAAAAATGCCGGGGAATGACATTTTATCCGTGTGGAGACCTCGAGAAAATATTCCAATCTTAGTAAACTGTCCATGAAACTCAAATACATTTAAAAATACATTTTATCTTATCTAATTATAAAATGAGATATGGTGCAGATTTTGTATTAGTCGGACAATTTCATATACATGTATAATGTCATCTGGTATTACGTGTTTTCATGAAGAGATGGATGACTGGCTTTGTTAAGGTAGCTTCAAAGACATTTTTCATGTATTTTTTCGTCTCTCCCGGACGTTATTGCGCACCATGTATAATTCGATCACGTAGTGACTAGCAGTATAATTTAATCTATACTTAGTTAGCTATTAAGATTTCTTACACTACATGGGCTTTCATTCTCCATTTTTTTTCTTCTAATTATATTTTGAACGGTCAGAGATACCTGGACATTTACAAAAAGTTTTTGAGAATTTATTGGTATTTTTTAGTTCAGGAAGATGATGTTTCTATCTGAAGCAGTTTTATATGGGCACACAGACTCCGTCATAACGCCCAGGAGGACAGGTTTCTACCGGTAAAAATCGATTGACCTTAGGACTGTTTTCTTCTCTAGGCCTGTAGAAGCCCACTCTACCCTACTGGCTCTGTCTGGCGACACACCAGTGATTTCAGCCCTTCTGTATAACCTGACAAACACATCTGCTCCGTCTATAAACAAAACCTGTTTTTTTGGACCTTGTCTTCGAGCGAGATGTTAGTTTCAGCCACTTCAGATAATTACATTCATAAATTTACCGATTTGGGAGTTTTTATAAACTGCGGGTTATTTGATTGCAGCTTTGTTGTTATTGGCTTCCATCTTTTGTAAATCTTGAAATGGAGGAATTTTTATAGATTATTATTTAATCGGATCATAAGTTTTTGTGTCTCATTTTAACTGATTTATGTCGCAAACAATTCAGTATTTATCCAGTCTAACGATATTCCGTATTGGTTTGCACTGTTTAATAAAAAAGCCCAAAAGCTTGTTTTACCCTCACAAAGGGAGGTTTATTGTGTATATTACAAAGATCATTCCTCATAGGAAAGGTGCCCAATGTCGAGGGGGGTATGTTTTCTCTTCTCTACAGAACACGAGACCAAGTGAAGAGCTGATTAGAGTTTGACACCATGTCGGCAATATATCAGCCATATCGATGGAAGAAATGGACGAGCCCGTAGAAAACCACCGATATTCGGCAACTCACCGACGAATTTTCCCTTATTTTACATACAGGGACATATAAGTGTGTCACATTGGAGGAAAAACAATGAACGTACAAATTGGCCTCACGCCTGACCGCTTTCTGTCACCAAGACCCCAATAATAGTGACAGCGAGGGCAAAATTTCCCATTCAAGATGAACAGCGCTGTTCTGATAAGATGTGATGGCAAACCTGAAGTCACCAAACCACAAGTATCGCAGCTGAGACACGAATACTTCTGAGCATTCATTCCACTTCCACGTCCTGTTACGTGCTTCACCATTTCGGGTCTAAACACACGATACGACCTCCAGGAAGCGACATAGTAATTTTGAGATAATTTATTAAACACACACAAAAAATTCCGAAAACCTGGATGCTATGAATTCTGTTTTTTATCTATCGTTGTTAGAGATTATTCTGGGACTGTTTATAAAATAAAAAACGAACGAAGCTGATCTATTAAGTCAGCGACAATGTCATGTGTTTTGAGATGACTTCACCTCAGCGGTGTGCGATCGGCGATAAATATGCGACCCTTAGATCAAAGATGAAATAAATGAGATAATTCCGCATGAATAAGATTGATTCACACAATGTCTTAGTTGGGATCATGTTTAGACATGTCTCACTTGGTTTATTTATGCACATGTTTTACTTGAGATCATGTTGGCAAATGTCTCACTGCTGGCAAATGAATCATTTCTGCGCGTGTTTTATATGCGATAATTTCTGCACACGTCTTACTTGGGATCATGTCTGTACATGGCAACAGGAGTCATTTATCATGTGGTCAAACCGATTAATTCTCATCTGACAAAGAGCTTATAGACTAAAACTTGTATAAGTGTTGCTTTAGGGGGACACTTGTTGGGGAGGTCCTGAATGGCGGACTGGACTGCAGCGGCTGTGAGTCTCCAACCAGGCAGCAACAGCCCCATTATCACAGCCCCATTACCACAGCCAAATTATCACAGGCGTGTCTACTTTCCCATACTACATATGCTTACCATATTTAGAAAAGCGCAAGTTCCAGAAGACGTATAAATAATAACTCACGTGACCAAAGCATGGGCGCCGCACGAACTAGCATTGTCGCCAATAAATGGCCAGTAAACTGCCGCGCTCAATTGTCCTAAACACTATCAACTTGTGTTAAATATATTATATGGCCTAACTATTGATGTGGCTCGCCTATTGAAGGTCAAACAGAACATTGCTGGATTCGGCATCCTGTAGAGGAGCGGTAATTGTCAGCGTTATTTAATTATTATGAAATGAATGACGAGTCTGGTGGTTCAGACTGAGCACGGCGTATGTGTCTACATGTGTAAGCCGCCTTCGTGACCGCTTGAAAGACGCATTGGTAATGTTATACAGACAAGGCCACAAAATCCAGTTATCATCTGCAGTCATCAGCGCAGCGCATTCATAGTTGGATATAGTCCACAACGATTAAATGTCTATAGTTTTCAGTAGGCGGTGTTTATTTTCCCGCAGTTATTGATGTAAATGGATCGAGGGGAGACTACTCTTAGTTACAAGCCGAAGGTACCTCTGTCACGTTGTTTCTCCATCACTACATCGATGACTCGCTACGATCAATACTGCGGCAAATCTAATTGGAAAAATAATACTTTCCAGGGTAGGGTATTGGCAGCTACGTTAAAGCAGAATCTATCCGGCCGGGAAATCCTATTAATAAAAAACCTTTAATTTAACATTGAAACTTGACATTGCTTTGCGTGGCCAGACTGCTTCAGCTGGCAATATTGTCTCTCAGATATGGGGTTCTGAGCCTCGGCAGCGGTATCTCATACCCTGCTTCTTATTCAGCAGGAGGTCTACGGGTTAGGTTCAATGCTCAGTCACCGCACGTCTGTTGACCTGGCCGAAGTGAACAGAGACGGGAGATCGAGTCCGACTTACGAGCATAATTGCACAACCACATCAACAAAGACGACTGCTGTGAACCAGATGAGTTCATAGTAGAAATAAACGCACGACACGGCCCAATCCAGCACAACACAGCACAACCCAGCACAACCCAGCACAACACGGCACAACTCAGCACGACACGGCACAACCCAGCACAACCCAGCACAACACAGCACAACCCAGCACAACACGGCACAACACGGTACAACCCAGCACAACACAGCACAACCCAGCACAAAACGGCCCAATCCAGCACAACACAGCACATCACAGCATAACCCAGCACAATCTAGCACAACACAGCACAACACGACCCAATCCAGCACAACACGGCACAACCCAGCACAAAACGGCCCAATCCAGCACAACATAGCACAACACAGCATAACCCAGCACAATCTAGCACAACACAGCACAACACGACGCAATCCAGCACAACACGGCACAACCCAGCACAAAACGGCCCAATCCAGCACAACATAGCACAACACAGCATAACCCAGCACAATCTATTTTTGCTGCTCGGGATTTTACGTCGCACTTAACAAAGTCATATGACGGCGAGGAGTCGTTAGTTTTATGTCTATATACTGTGTTTCTTGTGACAGTCGAGCCAGTGCCGAAGTATGCAGAAGACACCAGACGTGACAACTCACTGAACCATTTTTGAAAGATTTTGGTATGACTTGACCCGGCTTTGATCCCAAGTCTCCCGACTTCGAGGCGTACTCTATAAGGATTAGGTTGCCGAAGCGGTTGTTACGCAGTGAATAATATTTTCGCATATCTTCCCCGTAGTTTTTGATGCGTATTTAAGCGTCTCCTAATGTCGGATATCTATAAAATCCCTATTTTACCATTCATTCGTTTATACTAAACATAACATTAAACGAAACGCCCAAAATAAACCATAATAGCAAATATACACCATATATATAAAGGAATCAGTTATTTTTATTTTTATTCATCTAATTATTTGGGAAGAGTAAGACATAGACTAAATCGTGCAGACCTATTTCTGTTTCTATCAGTTTACGCAAAACTAAAAACACCAGCAGGGAATTTAGGAGGTGAATGTTTACACGTTATTTCATGGCTGGTATCCCTGCTGTGGGGGCAGCTTCTACCGCCGTTTTTTGACGGGAAGAAAGTTCTTGTAAACGGAACATATTTTATTGATACATCAGTTACGTTTTATTTTGATTGGTGTTTTACGCCGTACGTTTTTAAAAATATACGAGGGCTGTCTGCATTATGATGGGAGGAATCTCGGGCGAAAAAATCGTTTAGTGATCGATCATAAATGTAATGTTTACCATTACAATGCATAAGGAACACTGGGTAACTAGCCGCGAAATTATTGCAATCATTCTACTCTTTCTGGAAAGGTACATTTTGCCGTAATGTTGTTTTAATGCACATGTTCACTGTGGTCTCTGCAGACATTAATGCCAGTCTGGCCGCGCTGTGTAATAGGCTGTGCCGGCAGGAATTCGGTCTCAGTTGGTAAACAGTGCGAATTCGGTTCTTATTGGTCTCAGTAGGATGTCACGCTCGAATCCTGCTGTTACTGACATCAGTAGGATGTCACGCTCAAATCCTGCTGTTACTGACATCATTAGGATGTCACGTCCGAATCCTGGTGTTACTGACATCAGTAGGATGTCACGTTCGAATCCTACTGTTACTGACATCAGTAGGATGTCACGTTCGAATCCTGCTGTTACTGACATCAGTAAGATGTCATGTTCGAATTCTGCTGTTACTGACATCAGTAAGATGTCATGCTCGAATTCTGCTGTTACTGACGTCAGTAGGATGTCACGCTCGAATCCTGCTTTCAATGGCCTCAAGGATATCACCTGCGAATCTAGCTCTTAATGGCCTCAATTAAATTCACTAGCGAATCCAGCTCTTAATGGCGTCAGTAGGATGTCATGTTCGAATCCAGCTGTTGCTTTGAGCTCTCAATGGTTCGGCTGAAAATCACTACGCTTCTCCGGTACACGATAACAGTTTTCCTTTTTCAGATTGCGTTTTTGGATTTGAACTGATTTTGGAACCAGTTTACATGATCGATTCACCTGAACACCTTCATACAAACTGATGGGGAAAAACGCCTCAGGCTTGGATCTTACTGTTTTATAAATGTTTCAGTCACTAGTAAATAAAGCAAAGTTCTCTGTCTAAATCTGATTGAGTTCTTCGACACGGAGGCTTGACCAGGGCTCATTCCGTCAGAACTCATTAGTAATGTTTGGAAGGGAGTCGGAGGTGCTAGACATGCCAGCAGGTGAAAGTGTCTTAATTTCATTAAGTCCGTAGCCATGCTCGACACCAGGGATGTAGGAGCTGGAGTAAGAGATGGTGTGGATCGGCTATGGCGTGGGCGGGATGAGGGGGGTTTTGGTATATGGCCGGGTAACGTTTGGCTATTGGGTTAATAAACCGCCTGATGTTCCTAAAGGCATACGATCATCAGAGATACGATTGCGTTGCATTATACCGGCTGCGAGGAAAATAAGGATCGAGGGTGATAATGTAGATCCATATTATTACTATTCACATGTTTGTTGTGATTTAGGCTATGTGGCCTGTGTCGGGTTTGCTTTCCAAACATGTTCTTGATTCGACAGGAACAGAGCTAGTAGTAAACAACGGCCCGCTGCATATTACATCTTCTAACTGATAGGCACTGTAATTAGGCTATTCCAGCTGAGCAGCGTATGTCGCAACTTAATCAGATATTTCATGTTTCATTGTTTGCCGGGTGTTGTATGTTCTCGTGTTATACTCGTGTTTGAGCACTTTCTTTTCTTGTATTTTGGCGTACAACATTAGCTATATTGGCTAAGGCAGCATGTATGGGGTTGTCAATTTTCCACTGAATTAGAGAGTTACGTAGATAATGTACATGTTGAGGACACTAATCATTGATGTACACACACATCAAACAGATGGCGCTACAGTAATCATTGATGTACACCTGCATCAAACATATGGCACCACAGTGCTATGTACACACACATCAAACAACTGGGGCTACGGTAATCATTAATGTACACACACATCAAACAGATGGCGCTACAGTAATCATTGATGTACGCATGCAACAAGCACCTGGGGCTACAGTAATCATTGATGTACACACACATCAAACAGCTGGGGCTATAGTATTCATTGATGTACACATGCATCAAACAGATGGCACCACAGTGCTATGTACACACACATCAAACAGCTGGCGCTACAGTAATCATCGATGTACACACACATCACACAGCTGGAGCTACAGTAATCATTGATGTACACACGTCAAACAACTGGCGCTAAAATCTACGAATACGTAGTGGATAAACTCTACGAAGAAACGTCATTTATGAAGTTCATCAATTTTGCAGGCTTCTGTGTATGATCGAATTTGTATATGGATAAAATGGTCTGGTATTAAGGCACTGTTTTACTCCGTTGTCCCCCGTGGTTTTGTGTGTAATGTGTTGCCAAATTTCACAAAGAAGCTATTGATAAATAAGTCTGGAAACTGTGTGATATTTCAAGACAGTTAACTAATTAAGTCAGATATAAAAATGACTCATTTTTCGGCGCTTTACTGATTTATTTGATCAGTGTTTTACGTCGCACTCAAGAGTGGAAACCGACAGAGCCCTTCGAAAACCCACGATCGTAAGCAGGTTCCCGACAGATCTTTCCACGTCCTGCGTTTTAAGGCGACGGCTTGTGTTTTCAATACCAAGGCTATCAGCTAACAAAAGCGTTATATTTATATTACATTTAATCATTCAGATCCATAGATGTTGGTGAGTGTCTTGTGTCAATGAATTTATTTGTTGTCCACGATTCAGTGGGCGTGGTCATTTTTTTCCTCGCCTGTAACACAAAGGCTTTTGCGGATATCTGAACAATATATTTCTACCAATTTTTTAGCGTCCTTTAGTGGACAAAGTGGAAATGAGTTCTGCTATATGTGGTGGTTAGTGCAAGTGGGATATTCACCATATGGTCTGGTAGCTGAATAGTTCCACTCCTAAGGGAAACATCCAGGTCACTTTATAACAAAACTTTATATTTACAGTTTTTTCATGTTTTACCTCTAATGCTCGAAGGAAGCCTAGGGCTCAATCCACAAAGATATTTCCGACATTAGTGAAAATTAAAAACAACGTCTAAAATACTTATCGTAAGAATTAAAATTTTGACTCTAGGATTATAATTTGTTCAAATTTCCATTTTCATTTCAAGCTGCTAAAACAAGCATAAAAAGCATTTAAAATGTTGACTTTAGTAAGAAATGGCTTTTTGCCGTCCTCCTTCACGGAGTGTGGGGTTTCTGAATTGTCAAACTTATTTTGTATATTGTAATTGTTTGAAGCATTACGGCATTTATCTTGTACACCGTAACTGTTTGAATAATTACCACACTTATGTTGTACACTGTAACTGTTTGAAGGATTACCGCACTTGTCTTGTACACTGTAACTGTTTGAAGGATTACAACACTTGCCTTGTACAATGTAACTGTTTGAAGCATTACCACACTTATTTTGTATATTGTAATTGTTTGAAGCATTACGGCATTTATCTTGTACACCGTAACTGTTTGAATAATTACCACACTTATGTTGTACACTGTAACTGTTTGAAGGATTACCGCACTTGTCTTGTACACTGTAACTGTTTGAAGGATTACAACACTTGCCTTGTACAATGTAACTGTTTGAAGCATTACCACACTTATGTTGTACACTGTAACTGTTTGAAAGATTACAACACTTGTCTTGTACACTGTAACTGTTTGAATAATTACCACACTTATCTTGTACACTGTAACTGTTTGAAGGATCACCGACTTATCCTGTACACTTTAACTGTTTGGCGGATTAACACACAGGTCTTGTACACTGTAACTGTTTGAAGGATCACCGACTTATCCTGTACACTTTAACTGTTTGGCGGATTAACACACAGGTCTTGTACACTGTAACTGTTTGAAAGATTACCCTACTTATTTTGTATATTGTAATTGTTTGAAGCATTACGGCATTTATCTTGTACACCGTAACTGTTTGAATAATTACCACACTTATGTTGTACACTGTAACTGTTTGGCGGATTAACACACAGGTCTTGTACACTGTAACTGTTTAAGGGATTAACACACGGGTCTTGTACACTGTAACTGTTTAAGGGATTAACACACAGGTCTTGTACACTGTAACTGTTTGGCGGATTAACACACAGGTCTTGTACACTGTAACTGTTTAAGGGATTAACACACTGGTCTTGTACACTGTAACTGTTTAAGGGATTAACACACTGGTCTTGTACACTGTAACTGTTTGAAAGATTACCGCACTTATCTTGTACACTGTAACTGTTTGAAGGATTACCGCACTTGTCTTGTACACTGTAACTGTTTGAAGGATTACAACACTTGCCTTGTACACTGTAACTGTTTGAAGGATTACCACACTTGTCTTATACACTGTAATTGTTTGAAAGATTACCGCACTTATCTTGTACACTGTAACTGTTTAACGGATTAACACACCTATCTTGTACACTGTAACTGTCTGAAGGATTACCGCACTTGTCTTGTACACTGTAACTGTTTGAAGGATTACAACACTTGCCTTGTACACTGTAACTGTTTAAGGGATTAACACACTGGTCTTGTACACTGTAACTGTTTAAGGGATTAACACACTGGTCTTGTACACTGTAACTGTTTGAAGGATCACCGACTTATCCTGTACACTTTAACTGTTTGGCGGATTAACACACAGGTCTTGTACACTGTAACTGTTTAAGGGATTAGCACACTGGTCTTGTACACTGTAACTGTTTAAGGGATTAACACACAGGTCTTGTACACTGTAACTGTTTGGCGGATTAACACACAGGTCTTGTACACTGTAACTGTTTAAGGGATTAACACACTGGTCTTGTACACTGTAACTGTTTAAGGGATTAACACACTGGTCTTGTACACTGTAACTGTTTGAAAGATTACCGCACTTATCTTGTACACTGTAACTGTTTGAAGGATTACCGCACTTGTCTTGTACACTGTAACTGTTTGAAGGATTACAACACTTGCCTTGTACACTGTAACTGTTTGAAGGATTACCACACTTGTCTTATACACTGTAATTGTTTGAAAGATTACCGCACTTATCTTGTACACTGTAACTGTTTAACGGATTAACACACCTATCTTGTACACTGTAACTGTCTGAAGGATTACCGCACTTGTCTTGTACACTGTAACTGTTTGAAGGATTACAACACTTGCCTTGTACACTGTAACTGTTTGAAGGATTACCACACTTATCTTGTACACTGTAACTGTTTGAAAGATTACCACACTTGTCTTGTACACTGTAACTGTTTGAAAAATTACCACTTATCTTGTACACTGAAACTGTTTGAAGGGTTACCGCATTTATATCTATATAATTGTCGAATCACGAAATTAGATAGCCATGGTGTTTCATTTCCGTTAACGGATAAAACGTTTATTTGTTCAACGTTTATCCTTATTTACAAACTGGCTGATCATTTAGCACCAACTGTGTGGTATTTGTGGAGTTTTCAGTCTGAACAAAAACGGTAAATGTCTCCAGCAGGAACCTAAGAAGGGTAGACTGGCTGGTGCACGCTCGGAAAAGGTCAAATCAATGGAAAACTATACAGAAAACTCGGGATGTATTTTATATCACAGGCGGGCGCCTGAAGATTACTGAACTACCCTCTCGTAATAAAAGTAAACTGTATAAGCCGCGGGGGGTAAATCTGTACGAGAAGTCTTTGATATCTTTACACATAATGCTGTAGCTAAAGTAGTCAAAGGACAGATCACCGGTTGCTTGGCAACAGATTCATTACAGGTTCCTTATTATTTTCTACCACAAAGCCTAACTTTATTATCCAATATCAACAACTATCGTCAGATGCTGTAAAGTGTTGGTGAAAGCCACAGGTCCAGATGTGTCCGTTGATTTCATTGTCTTTTTGTTCTCCTCAGCGTGAAGGATCGTGTCCAAGGAGTGTAAGGTAAACAATGTGCTCATACTACCTAATATTGCCATGGTTACTGACAGCAGAATTATTTTTCAGTGCTCCTCGTAAATGTCATTTCTTTCGTTGTAACCATTTTAGTTAGAACAGATCCCTTAAATGAATCGTTATGTGTAACTTAACTACCATGAAATCTTGATAAATGATTAATCTATTCATTTGGTTTTTCGCGCCGTACTCAGGAATATTTCACTTATACGACGGCGACCGGCATTATGATGGAAGGAAAAATGGTGGAGCCCGGGGAGGGGGTAACCCACGACCACCCGCAGGTTTCTGGCAGACCTCCCTAACTACTACCGTAGAGATAGCCAGCATGAGCTTGACTTGAACTCACGGCGACCGCATTGGTGAGAGGTTCCTGGGCCATTACGCTGTCCTAGCTGTCCTAACCGTCTGAACCACGGAGGCGCCCCTTTGACAAATGAACATAGGTTTAAGATTAAACTGAGAGATATGCTTACCTCCAAAATAAATCCCACAGTGGTATAACAGCGCATTAGCCTTCAACCTCGGCTGTATTTAGGAGGCATAGTCCGAGCTCTTCTTCTCACCAGAACACTTTATTCTTACAGAAAATGACTTGGCAAAAATCCCCTGATGTATTATTATCAAAGTCAATATAGGAAAATGTAAATCATCATAATACGTATTTGATTACGATTTTGTAATGGCCTTTCTGTCTTTACAAAAAAAACCAGGGTAATTTACTGAGCCAATTCTCAGAAAGTCTTGAGAGAAAGGAAAAAAAAAAGACGTCGAGACGATGTTTGTTTTCAGTCGGTCATGTACAGTTGGAACATTATCTCTCGGGCTGTAGCGTCAGTCAACAACAGAAGACCGACATGAGATATATATATATATATAGCTGACACCTGAACATTTGTAAGGAATCGTGTAGTTAGTTGCATAATAGTCAGGCTGTGTTTACGTCCAGCTTCTCCGGGGGAGGTGTAAGATGGTTGGCAGCTGTTGTAGCCCAGGGGTCAGCCAGGGGATGGCTATATATTTGGGGCAGCCTAGTTCAAACTGCATGACGCTAATACTCTATTCTCATTAAGACAAGATATCTTAGAATTCAAAACCCGCCGTTCTCCTGGGAACGTAAAATGATATCCGCTCCATGCGAATTGGGAACTAATGTCAAAGCTTTCACACGAATTATTGCCAGGGTTACGCAATGAATTAATTGATTTCTCTTGGATATGAGTTCCTAATAAACAACTTTCTAAAGTAACTGTGCTATGTTCTTCAACTCGACTGCTAAACACGCTATTATGAAAGATCTGAAACTTGATTACAAAATCTAACCTTTAGCCAAAGCGGTTTCCTTTACAACTTATATACCCTAGCTTAGTAACTGGCTGGGATTTCTTTCTGATATTACAAATATCTGATTTAATACCCATATCCAGAGCCTGGGTGCACTTTCCTCTTCACAAGGTAATCCTTCCGTAAACGATGCGGCAGTTTAATGTTCTAGTGTGTTAGTCAGTGAATCTTGCTCAGGAAAAGCTACTTCGGTACCACCAAGTCATCACGGAGAGGAATTGGATAGTAGTGATGAAAAGAACAGACCAAGGTTATACCCACTCGACACAGCGAGTTTCCAGCCTGGAGAAGCTAATGGTCATTCAATGTTACCTGATAATGACATTTGTACAGGCGTATATGTCTGTTGTCCATGGACATGCTCATCTCTTCCTCACCTGTCTACTTCTGACCCAGGCCATTCCCACGCTGAAGAAATGGTATGAGGGACAACTACAGTAAAGATGAACGATGAGTAGGACATGCGCACCGGATGTTGTACAGGAAACGTGTAGTGGCAAGGAGAGATCGGCACCTAGGTTATATACATGTAGGTGGTTTTGCATGAGGTTCGTCTAAGATCGCTTTGGTTCCACCAATATATCTTACATCTGTACAGGAGAAGTTTGTGAGGTTCGTCTAAGATCGCTTTGGTTCCACCAATATATCGTACATCTGTACAGGAGAAGTTTGTGAGGTTCGTCTAAGATCGCTTTGGTTCCACCAATATATCGTACATCTGTACAGGAGAAGTTTGTGAGGTTCGTCTAAGATCGCTTTGGTTCCACCAACATATCGTACATCTGTACAGGAGAAGTTTGTGAGGTTCGTCTAAGATCGCTTTGGTTCCACCAATATATCGTACATCTGTACAGGAGAAGTTTGTGAGGTTCGTCTAAGATCGCTTTGGTTCCACCAATATATCGTACATCTGTACAGGAGAAGTTTGTGAGGTTCGTCTAAGATCGCTTTGGTTCCACCAACATATCGTACATCTGTACAGGAGAAGCTTGTGAGGTTCGTCTAAGATCGCTTTGGTTCCACCAATATATCGTACATCTGTACAGGAGAAGTTTGTGAGGTTCGTCTAAGATCGCTTTGGTTCCACCAACATATCGTACATTTGTACAGGAGAAGTTTGTGAGGTTCGTCTAAGATCGCTTTGGTTCCACCAATATATCTTACATCTGTACAGGAGAAGTTTGTGAGGTTCGTCTAAGATCGCTTTGGTTCCACCAACATATCGTACATTTGTACAGGAGAAGTTTGTGAGGTTCGTCTAAGATCGCTTTGGTTCCACCAATATATCGCACATCTGTACAGGAGAAGTTTGTGAGGTTCGTCTAAGATCGCTTTGGTTCCACCAATATATCGTACATCTGTACAGGAGAAGTTTGTGAGGTTCGTCTAAGATCGCTTTGGTTCCACCAATATATCGTACATCTGTACAGGAGAAGTTTGTGAGGTTCGTCTAAGATCGCTTTGGTTCCACCAACATATCGTACATCTGTACAGGAGAAGCTTGTGAGGTTCGTCTAAGATCGCTTTGGTTCCACCAATATATCGTACATCTGTACAGGAGAAGTTTGTGAGGTTCGTCTAAGATCGCTTTGGTTCCACCAACATATCGTACATTTGTACAGGAGAAGTTTGTGAGGTTCGTCTAAGATCGCTTTGGTTCCACCAATATATCTTACATCTGTACAGGAGAAGTTTGTGAGGTTCGTCTAAGATCGCTTTGGTTCCACCAACATATCGTACATTTGTACAGGAGAAGTTTGTGAGGTTCGTCTAAGATCGCTTTGGTTCCACCAATATATCTTACATCTGTACAGGAGAAGTTTGTGAGGTTCGTCTAAGATCGCTTTGGTTCCACCAATATATCTTACATCTGTACAGGAGAAGTTTGTGAGGTTCGTCTAAGATCGCTTTGGTTCCACCAATATATCGTACATCTGTACAGGAGAAGTTTGTGAGGTTCGTCTAAGATCGCTTTGGTTCCACCAATATATCGTACATCTGTACAGGAGAAGTTTGTGAGGTTCGTCTAAGATCGCTTTGGTTCCACCAATATATCGTACATCTGTACAGGAGAAGTTTGTGAGGTTCGTCTAAGATCGCTTTGGTTCCACCAATATATCTTACATCTGTACAGGAGAAGTTTGTGAGGTTCGTCTAAGATCGCTTTGGTTCCACCAATATATCTTACATCTGTACAGGAGAAGTTTGTGAGGTTCGTCTAAGATCGCTTTGGTTCCACCAATATATCGTACATCTGTACAGGAGAAGTTTGTGAGGTTCGTCTAAGATCGCTTTGGTTCCACCAATATATCGTACATCTGTACAGGAGAAGTTTGTGAGGTTCGTCTAAGATCGCTTTGGTTCCACCAATATATCGTACATCTGTACAGGAGAAGTTTGTGAGGTTCGTCTAAGATCGCTTTGGTTCCACCAATATATCTTACATCTGTACAGGAGAAGTTTGTGAGGTTCGTCTAAGATCGCTTTGGTTCCACCAATATATCTTACATCTGTACAGGAGAAGTTTGTGAGGTTCGTCTAAGATCGCTTTGGTTCCACCAATATATCTTACATCTGTACAGGAGAAGTTTGTGAGGTTCGTCTAAGATCGCTTTGGTTCCACCAATATATCTTACATCTGTACAGGAGAAGTTTGTGAGGTTCGTCTAAGATCGCTTTGGTTCCACCAACATATCGTACATTTGTACAGGAGAAGTTTGTGAGGTTCGTCTAAGATCGCTTTGGTTCCACCAATATATCGTACATCTGTACAGGAGAAGTTTGTGAGGTTCGTCTAAGATCGCTTTGGTTCCACCAATATATCGTACATCTGTACAGGAGAAGTTTGTGAGGTTCGTCTAAGATCGCTTTGGTTCCACCAATATATCTTACATCTGTACAGGAGAAGTTTGTGAGGTTCGTCTAAGATCGCTTTGGTTCCACCAACATATCGTACATCTGTACAGGAGAAGTTTGTGAGGTTCGTCTAAGATCGCTTTGGTTCCACCAATATATCGCACATCTGTACAGGAGAAGTTTGTGAGGTTCGTCTAAGATCGCTTTGGTTCCACCAATATATCGTACATCTGTACAGGAGAAGTTTGTGAGGTTCGTCTAAGATCGCTTTGGTTCCACCAATATATCGTACATCTGTACAGGAGAAGTTTGTGAGGTTCGTCTAAGATCGCTTTGGTTCCACCAATATATCTTACATCTGTACAGGAGAAGTTTGTGAGGTTCGTCTAAGATCGCTTTGGTTCCACCAACATATCGTACATTTGTACAGGAGAAGTTTGTGAGGTTCGTCTAAGATCGCTTTGGTTCCACCAATATATCGTACATCTGTACAGGAGAAGTTTGTGAGGTTCGTCTAAGATCGCTTTGGTTCCACCAATATATCGTACATCTGTACAGGAGAAGTTTGTGAGGTTCGTCTAAGATCGCTTTGGTTCCACCAATATATCTTACATCTGTACAGGAGAAGTTTGTGAGGTTCGTCTAAGATCGCTTTGGTTCCACCAACATATCGTACATCTGTACAGGAGAAGTTTGTGAGGTTCGTCTAAGATCGCTTTGGTTCCACCAATATATCGTACATCTGTACAGGAGAAGTTTGTGAGGTTCGTCTAAGATCGCTTTGGTTCCACCAATATATCGTACATCTGTACAGGAGAAGTTTGTGAGGTTCGTCTAAGATCGCTTTGGTTCCACCAATATATCTTACATCTGTACAGGAGAAGTTTGTGAGGTTCGTCTAAGATCGCTTTGGTTCCACCAATATATCGTACATCTGTACAGGAGAAGTTTGTGAGGTTCGTCTAAGATCGCTTTGGTTCCACCAATATATCTTACATCTGTACAGGAGAAGTTTGTGAGGTTCGTCTAAGATCGCTTTGGTTCCACCAACATATCGTACATCTGTACAGGAGAAGTTTGTGAGGTTCGTCTAAGATCGCTTTGGTTCCACCAATATATCGTACATCTGTACAGGAGAAGTTTGTGAGGTTCGTCTAAGATCGCTTTGGTTCCACCAACATATCGTACATTTGTACAGGAGAAGTTTGTGAGGTTCGTCTAAGATCGCTTTGGTTCCACCAATATATCTTACATCTGTACAGGAGAAGTTTGTGAGGTTCGTCTAAGATCGCTTTGGTTCCACCAACATATCGTACATTTGTACAGGAGAAGTTTGTGAGGTTCGTCTAAGATCGCTTTGGTTCCACCAATATATCGTACATCTGTACAGGAGAAGTTTGTGAGGTTCGTCTAAGATCGCTTTGGTTCCACCAATATATCTTACATCTGTACAGGAGAAGTTTGTGAGGTTCGTCTAAGATCGCTTTGGTTCCACCAATATATCTTACATCTGTACAGGAGAAGTTTGTGAGGTTCGTCTAAGATCGCTTTGGTTCCACCAATATATCTTACATCTGTACAGGAGAAGTTTGTGAGGTTCGTCTAAGATCGCTTTGGTTCCACCAACATATCTTACATCTGTACAGGAGAAGTTTGTGAGGTTCGTCTAAGATCGCTTTGGTTCCACCAATATATCGTACATCTGTACAGGAGAAGTTTGTGAGGTTCGTCTAAGATCGCTTTGGTTCCACCAATATATCGTACATCTGTACAGGAGAAGTTTGTGAGGTTCGTCTAAGATCGCTTTGGTTCCACCAATATATCTTACATCTGTACAGGAGAAGTTTGTGAGGTTCGTCTAAGATCGCTTTGGTTCCACCAACATATCGTACATCTGTACAGGAGAAGTTTGTGAGGTTCGTCTAAGATCGCTTTGGTTCCACCAATATATCGCACATCTGTACAGGAGAAGTTTGTGAGGTTCGTCTAAGATCGCTTTGGTTCCACCAATATATCGTACATCTGTACAGGAGAAGTTTGTGAGGTTCGTCTAAGATCGCTTTGGTTCCACCAATATATCGTACATCTGTACAGGAGAAGTTTGTGAGGTTCGTCTAAGATCGCTTTGGTTCCACCAATATATCTTACATCTGTACAGGAGAAGTTTGTGAGGTTCGTCTAAGATCGCTTTGGTTCACCAACATATCGTACATTTGTACAGGAGAAGTTTGTGAGGTTCGTCTAAGATCGCTTTGGTTCCACCAATATATCGTACATTCTGTACAGGAGAAGTTTGTGAGGGTTCGTCTAAGATCGCTTTGGTTCCACCAATATATCGTACATCTGTACAGGAGAAGTTTGTGAGGTTCGTCTAAGATCGCTTTGGTTCCACCAATATATCTTACATCTGTACAGGAGAAGTTTGTGAGGTTCGTCTAAGATCGCTTTGGTTCCACCAACATATCGTACATCTGTACAGGAGAAGTTTGTGAGGTTCGTCTAAGATCGCTTTGGTTCCACCAATATATCGTACATCTGTACAGGAGAAGTATGTGAGGTTCGTCTAAGATCGCTTTGGTTCCACCAATATTCGTACATCATGTACAGGAGAAGTTTGTGAGGTTCGTCTAAGATCGCTTTGGTTCCACCAATATATCTTACAATCTGTACAGGAGAAGTTTGTGAGGTTCGTCTAAGATCGCTTTGGTTCCACCAATATATCGTACATCTGTACAGGAGAAGTTTGTGAGGTTCGTCTAAGATCGCTTTGGTTCCAACCAATATATCTTCATCTGGTACAGGAGAAGTTTGTGAGGTTCGTCTAAGATCGCTTTGGTTCCACCAATATATCGTACATCTGTACAGGAGAAGTTTGTGAGGTTCGTCTAAGATCGCTTGGTTCCACCAATATATCTTACATCTGTACAGGAGAAGTTTTGTGAGGTTCGTCTAAGATCGCTTTGGTTCCACCAACATATCGTACATTGTACAGGAGAAGTTTGTGAGGTTCGTCTAAGATCGCTTTGGTTCCACCAATATATCGTACATCTGTACAGGAGAAGTTTGTGAGGTTCGTCTAAGATCGCTTTGGTTCCACCAACATATCGTACATTTGTACAGGAGAAGTTTGTGAGGTTCGTCTAAGATCGCTTTGGTTCCACCATATATCGTACATCTGTACAGGAGAAGTTTGTGAGGTTCGTCTAAGATCGCTTTGGTTCCACCAATATATCTTACATCTGTACAGGAGAAGTTTGTGAGGTTCGTCTAAGATCGCTTTGGTTCCACCAATATATCTTACATCTGTACAGGAGAAGTTTGTGAGGTTCGTCTAAGATCGCTTTGGTTCCACCAATATATCTTACATCTGTACAGGAGAAGTTTGTGAGGTTCGTCTAAGATCGCTTTGGTTCCACCAATATATCTTACATCTGTACAGGAGAAGTTTGTGAGGTTCGTCTAAGATCGCTTTGGTTCCACCAATATATCGTACATCTGTACAGGAGAAGTTTGTGAGGTTCGTCTAAGATCGCTTTGGTTCCACCAATATATCTTACATCTGTACAGGAGAAGTTTGTGAGGTTCGTCTAAGATCGCTTTGGTTCCACCAATATATCGTACATTTGTACAGGAGAAGTTTGTGAGGTTCGTCTAAGATCGCTTTGGTTCCACCAATATATCGTACATCTGTACCAGGGAAGCTTGTGAGATTCGTCTAAGATCACTTTAATTCCACTAACAGACTGTACATCTGTACCGGGGAAGCTTGTGAGATTCGTCTAAGATCACACTGAATCCATCAATATACCGTACATTTGTACTGGGAAGCTTGTCAATCACCTGGGAAAAGGTTGGGGATTTTTCTCAGGGCACTCAACATACATTGAAGAAAGATTTAAGGTTTACAGACATAAAGTGAAACTATAAGGAAGTGAAATAATATTTTTTTACCGCTATTTTACTTTTGTCTGTTGTTATTACCCTGAAAAGTACCATGCTATTTCACTGCGGCATATAGTAAGTACCATAGCAATTACTGACCATACTGACCATACTCGCACCTTGGGCTGTGGAATGTGGAAGGCATGTAGTCAGCATGGGAATCAGCCGTAATTACCATGCTAGTGTATGTAGTAATCACCACATTTTTGTGGTATTTACCACAAATTACCACGGTAAATATCACAAATTACATGATTACATGATATTTGCCGATACAGAAATATAGAAATGGCGGATATTTGCTCCTTGTCGTATAATGACTCCAGTGGGTTCCACATGACGCATACATCCCTGTGATACAAAGATTTCATTAGATACAGATATCCTGCTCACAATATCATGTGATACACAAACATTGCATCAGATACAGACATCCCTGCTCACAATATCATGTGATACACAAACATTGCATCAGATACAGACATCCCTGCTCAAAATATCATGTGATACACAAACATTGCATCAGATACAGACATTCCTACTTACAATATCATGTAATACAGACATTCCATTGGATACAGACATTCCTGCTCACAATATTTTGTGATGCAAACATTCCATTGGATACAGACATACCTGCTCCCAGTATCCTGCGAAACAAAGCTTTCAGTAGATACAGGACACTCCTGCCCACATATCCTGTGATACAGACATTTCATTAGATACAGACATACCTGCTCACAGTTTCCAGCGATACAGACATCCCTGGCTACAGTATCCTGTGATACAAACATTGCATTAGATACAGACATACCTGTTCACTGTATCTTGTGGTACATCTCTGCTCACCACACCCTATAATACAAAGATCTGTGCTGCCTGTATCTTGTGATACAGACATTCCTTCTCATCGTATCTGTGTAACAGACATCCCTGCTCACTGTATCATGTGATACAAACATCCTTACTCACTCCACAGGCCACTACAAGGCTGTCAGCCATAAAGGCAGTCTTGTGACAAAGGGAATAACCTTAAAATAGACCGAGGAGATATGCCCCTTTCATTACGCTCTCCTCTGACGGCGTCGTAATAAGCGAGTTCCTCAGATTATCGGGCTTAGTCTCCCTCACCTATTGGTAAACTACGCTCACACACGACCCGATTTCCGGAGAGGCTGGCCACGATATCAGTCGTCATCTGGACTAGCCTCTCCACACAGACAATTGTTTTATAATGAAGATGGATTAGTCTTGTGACTGTCGCCCAGTCAGTATTGCCCCTGGAACACTTAGAGTTATACAAATATTTTAAGCCATTACGGGATCAGACTGAACCATAGTTGCCTATTATTCTACGTCGAGTTAAAACAGAAAACAGGTGAAGCTGCCGGTCAGTGACAATGTTTTCTGCACCAGACACTTTGTAACCTTAGCAATGGCCGAGATACTATGGCGGACTGAAGATGGAATGACCACATACCAGAAGCTTGTCATGACTAACGCACGTCAGTCGTAGAACAGTCTGGATCTTCGTGTTAAAACAATGTGTGTAATGCGCTGAGAACTCTGATAAATGACTACCAGGCGGCGGACTTATGGAGCAATAATTATATCTGAGAGAAAGGGATATCAATAGCTGGTGAACATAAGCATATGGCCTCGAAGTAACGTATTTTTTGTACGAGGAATTATTACGATTTTTATCAGGCTTAATTTATGCTGGTTTGCTGAAAAGAAGTAAAAAACTATTCAAATGAAATTTAAACTTAGCAAAAACCACGAATTATAAAACTGAGTTCAACATTAATAGTTATCAGAATCACAGGAACTCCGTCATAGGTCACGTGGTACAGTTTTTTGTTGCCAGGGATACCGGTCAGAGTTATTATTTTTAAAGGAGATTCTCTGTTTTCTGTGTCTTTGTAATTCCCGTTTTGTCTGTCACATGACACAGTTAATACCGGAATTGCTTGCTGTCCATCGATGGAACGCTTCACGTAGACAAAGCGATATCTGTGAGATTTGTTTCTGGGTGCGGTTATACTTATAGGAAAGCTGTTGTCTATCAGATGGTACGCTTCACGTAGGACACGAGGATATCTGAAATATTTTTTGGGTGCGAGTATTGGTATGGGAAAGCTGTTGTCTATCAGATGGTACAGTTCACGTAGACGCGGGGATATCAGTGATGTTTTTTCTGCGTGCGGGTATGGATATAGGAAAGCTGTTGTCTATCAGATGGTACAGTTCACGTAGACGCGGGGATATCAGTGATGTTTTTTCTGGGTGCGGGTATGGATATAGGAAAGCTGGTGTCTATCAGATGGTACAGTTCACGTAGATGCGGGGATATCAGTGATGTTTTTTTCTGGGTGCGGGTATGGATATAGGAAAGCTGTTGTCTATCAGATGGTACAGTTCACGTAGACGCGGGGATATCAGTGATGTTTTTTCTGGGTGCGGGTATGATTACAGGAAAGCTGTTGTCTATCAGATGGTACAGTTCACGTAGACGCGGGGATATCAATGATGTTTTTTCTGGGTGCGGGTATGGATATAGGAAAGCTGTTGTCTATCAGATGGTACAGTTCACGTAGACGCGGGTATATCAGTGATGTTTTTTCTGGGTGCGGGTATGGATATAGGAAAGCTGTTGTCTATCAGATGGTACAGTTCACGTAGACGCGGGGATATCAGTGATGTTTTTTCTGCGTGCGGGTATGATTACAGGGAAGCTGTTGTCTATCAGATGGTACACTTCACGTAGTCACAGGGATATCTGTGTCATACTTTTCTCTGGTTACCGGCACGGTTATAGGAAAGCCGTTGCCTATTATTTTCAAATGTCTTGTTTTGTAATATTAATAGTTTTCGCACAAGTTTCTATCCCTGGTAGTGATTTGCCTTCAATATTTCTGGGTCGTTTCTTTATTTATTTGAATGGTGTTTTACGCCGTTCACAAGAATATTTGACTTATACGACAGCATTATGGGGAAAGGAAACCGGGTAGATCCTTGGGGATACCCACTATCATCTGTAGTCTGCTGACAGACCTTCCCACTTACGGCCGGAGAGGAAGCCAGCATGAGCTTGACTTGAACTCACAGGGACCGCATTGGTGAGAGGCTCCTGGGCCTGGGCGTGCTAATCCTGTCGGCCACGGAGGCTCCCGTTTCTTTTAAAATACTGAGCAATTTCTATCCGCCCAAGAAAAACCTGCACTGACAAATTTTTATGAAAAATAAAAGTGTTTTATATCATCTTTGTATACTCTATTAAGGTTCATCGTTCTGCACATTACAATTACGGACACGTACATTTTCAAAGAAATTCTTCCTGGCCATGATTTCTATTGTGTTACTGTGAAGATTTAACCGGGCACCAGCTTTCTTTTATTTAACCGTGCTGGCACTTGATCGCCCGAAGGGCATTATTACGAAAATGTTCGGCTAACGAGGCCCAGGTGTGCAGACGTTTTACCGTGCAAGACAACAGGGGATTTGTGTTATTTGTTTATCAGGCATCTTTAGAAGTGTCAGTGAACAATGATCTAATCATATCGATTTATAAGACGCCATTATTCTTATTTCTGAGGCGGAATAATTGTAGAGTATAATGAATCAACAGCAGCCTGAACATGGTACAAAGCAAAATAGGTTTCGGTGAATAAGGACTTCATACAAAAGCAATGGGGGAATGATTTTGTCAGGCGTGGAACATTTCGCTTCTGGTGCACAGCTTTTGTCTCTTTCCAATTTACATTAGGACACTGTTCAATCTATATATTTCTCTAGTGTACTTTGTGTTTTACTGTCAGCTAAGCCACATATTGAAATGCTTCGCGGCTGTTCCGGCTATATAAGAGCAAGAAACATTACAATTTCATGACCTTAGGCCGTAGGGTGTGTTTTACCTTTACTGGTGTGCTCTTCATTCGTCACAGCGGGTCTGATGTCTTTTGCTTTACCAAGAAGACTTGCTGATTGACAACTCACCAAGGCAAATCAGACTTCCACTTTGGTTAATGTAGTGGCCTGTTGTAAGATCGCTTAGTGAGCATTCTGCGGTGCTGTAGATGCTGGAAAGTGGTGATAACTGAGCGAAGCGAGTGGCTTATTGTGTTCTCGCTTCACGGATATTGGTTTGCGCACAAGCCAGTGTCACAGCGTCAGTAGACGCAAAAGAGTCTGACAGTTCCATAGAATATAGTATTAGGCATGTTGTTGTATGCTGAATAACCACACGATTAACTGAAAACGGCAAGTGTGAGAGAAAAATCAGGATATCACGGTAGCTACTGCACCTCGTCACCGCGCGACGTCATTGTACCCACGTCATCGCACATCACCGACAAACAGTCTGCAGCATGCTTATGTCTATTCATTATTCCGTTATATGTCTGGCCATGTCAAATCAAAGGACAAAACAGAACGCACATATATTAGTGATAATTAAGATTCGTTCCCTCGCTAAGATACCGTTGATATGTGTTTACGAAGTTGCCCTGGAGGTTTGTACGTGGTTCAGAGCTATGTGATCGCTTCTGCACAGAGCCTATAGAGGGAACCCGGCGGCAGCATTTGAAGGCTTGGTGGTGGGGACGGTTGTGTGAGGGTGGTTGGGGAGGGGGGCTGTGGGGGACTATGATAAGGTATCAGGTGAAGTTCCAGATAGAGTATGAGAATGTAGATTACATGAAATGATATCTAGGCCATTTTTGAAAACTAATACTGGATAGCAGTTATTTCTAACTTCTGAAGATAACTTCTTTTGCTTTATTTCTTTCTGATTACCGGTATGTAATTTTTGTTAAAAAGTAAAACTATACGACTTAATCCATTAAGTACTTGTCAGTGAAATGTGTGTAGCTAATACACGCTGATTCAAACTGATAAAAGCACAGGGCCTTTGATAATCTTCATTTGAATCAGTATATCAGTTTTTATTTATGGAGACGTAAAATGGTTAGCTACTGACATCAAGTCGATAACATGGGTGATTTGTGGACCACCAGCTAGTATTGTCACCTTGCCAAAGCAACTCTTGATCATTGTCTTCAGGCGACGAATTGTGGGAAGGGATGGGAAGGTTCTCCAACGGCATCGGCAGCTGGGCTGACCAAAGTTTCAACCTCAGATCTTTGCGGAGGGGACCGAAGCTGTTGATGACAAGTATGTAATCGTTTAGGTCTCTGAAACAAAGGTGAAAAGCTGAGCTTCTCTAAGTAAACCGAGTTGTGCTTCAAGGACATGAGCCTGGTCATCATCGTCATAATTTTCCTGTAGAAACAATATGTGCTGCAAAACAGTCTTTGCCTTTCGGACATTCAAAAGACGTCGAATCCATTTGCTTATATGCTTTGGACCCCGAACGCCTTCCAAGATCGCATTAATCTTCAGGCCAAGAGCTTCATAAAGTATGTGCTTGTAGTGTTCTTCAGATGTTTACTGCAAATCGTGCTTCTTCAGCTCCGTCTCCCAATCTGTTTGGTATATGTCTTTTCCCGGAAGAAAAGCTTGACTAACTTCATACTTTAACTTTCTCCTAACAACAGTGTAAAGGTGGTCGCTAGTTTTCATAGTTCCTCGTGCCTTACAGAATCCTAAACATAAGTTCTACATTGTCTTTTCCATCAACTGCAGATAGTTGCACGATCTGCAAAGTTTAGGTTTACCCTGGGCTCTGCCTGGTTTCCTCCCACCATAATGCTGATTGCCTTCGTACAAGTGAAATATTCTGGAGTACGGCGTATAACAGCAATCAGATAGATCAATAAATAATTTTATTATTTATACATCAGTGAAATCCCAGTAGTTCCTTCACTGATAAAAATAAT
The DNA here is from genome assembly GCF_032854445.1 of Liolophura sinensis. Taxonomy (NCBI): domain Eukaryota; kingdom Metazoa; phylum Mollusca; class Polyplacophora; order Chitonida; family Chitonidae; genus Liolophura; species Liolophura sinensis. Next base: position 2,454,872 of record NC_088295.1, read on the forward strand.
ATCTTCAGTAGTTAGATATCATTTTTGTTATTACATTTTACTATTACACTGTTTGAGACCTTGACCCATGGCCGTGCACTTCTATGGCGCATTATTGGTCACTTCTGTAATTCTAACCTTTCAGTTAAGATTAAAGTTCATACTCTGAGCTGCTTGTCATCAAACACATGCTTTGAGCATTGTATGTGAAATAGTAGTGCACCAAATGTAAGATATCACATGATCATTGCATGACTGTTCAGTTTTTTTTTATTGAAGTGTCACAGGTCAGTGAAATCTTTTGTGACGTGTTCTGCTTCCGCGAATAGGGCAAATCTTACTGCATTCGTTGAGACCGCGATTCTAAGACTTTACATGACAATTATATTTCCAAAATATGTACTTTCGAGGAAGACTCGCATCTCATTCCATAAATTTAAATTTTAATAACAGCCCTCCTTTTGAATGGTCGTAAATTTAGTGTGTTTTATGAAATGGTCGCAAGATATCTTCTCTTGTAATGTACTTTTCTCGCACTGCATGTACACTACGCTAAAAGCTCTTTATGATTTTGCTGCATCTTTATGTGCATTGGGTGAATCGGGAGTCGACAAACTAGCCTCTTGTGTGACGGGATGCCAAATTCATATCAGCAAGCCTTTAGCGGAGACAAGCTGGCCTCTTGTGTGACAGGGTGCCTAATTCATATCGGCTTACCTTTAACGGAGACGATAGACAGACAAGCTGGCTTATTGTGTAATAGGATGCCGAATTCATATCAGCTTACCTTTAGCAGAGCCGATAGACAGAGAAGCTGGCCTCTTGTGTGACAGGATGCCCAACTCATGTCGGCTTACCTTTAGGGGAGCCGATAGACAGACAAGCTGACCTCTTGTGTGACAGGATGCCGAATTCATATCAGCTTACCTTTAGGAGAGCCGATAGACAGACAAGCTGGCCTCTTGTGTGTATAGGATGCCGAATTCATATCAGCTTACCTTTAGGAGAGCCGATAGACAGACAAGCTGGCCTCTTGTGTGTATAGGATGCCGAATTCATATCAGCTTACCTTTAAGGGAGCCGATAGACAGAGAAGCTGGCCTCTTGGGTAACCGGATGCCGAATTCATATCAGCATACCTTTAGCGGAGACGATAGACAGACAAGCTGACCTCTTGTGTGACAGGATGTCGAATTCATATCAGCTTACCTTTAGCGGAGACGATAGACAGACAAGCTGACCTCTTGGGTAACAGGGTGCCTAATTCATATCGGCTTACCTTTAACGGAGACGATAGACAGACAAGCTGGCTTATTGTGTAATAGGATGCCGAATTCATATCAGCTTACCTTTAGCAGAGCCGATAGACAGAGAAGCTGGCCTCTTGTGTGACAGGATGCCCAACTCATGTCGGCTTACCTTTAGGGGAGCCGATAGACAGACAAGCTGACCTCTTGTGTGACAGGATGCCGAATTCATATCAGCTTACCTTTAAGGGAGCCGATAGACAGACAAGCTGGCCTCTTGTGTGTATAGGATACCGAATTCATATCAGCTTACCTTTAGGGGAGCCGATAGACAGACAAGCTGGCCTTTAGGGTTACAGGATGCCTAATTTTTATCGGCTTACCTTTAAGGGAGCCGATAGACAGACAAGCTGACCTCTTGTGTGACAGGATGCCGAATTTATATGAGCTTACCTTTAAGGGAGCCGATAGACAGACAAGCTGACCTCTTGGGTAACAGGATGCCTAATTCATATCGGCTTACCTTTAGCGGAGACAATAGACAGACAAGCTGGCTTATTGTGTAATAGGATGCCGAATTCATATCAGCTTACCTTTAGCGGAGACGATAGACAGACAAGCTGACCTCTTGGGTAACAGGGTGCCTAATTCATATCGGCTTACCTTTAACGGAGACGATAGACAGACAAGCTGGCTTGTTGTGTAATAGGATGCCGAATTCATATCAGCTTACCTTTAGCGGAGCCGATAGACAGACAAGCTGGCCTCTTGTGTGACAGGGTGCCCAACTCATATCGGCTTACCTTTAGCGGAGCCGATAGACAGACAAGCTGGCCTCTTGTGTGACATAGTGCCCAACTCATGTCGGCTTACCTTTAGCGGAGCCGATAGACAGACAAGCTGGCCTCTTGTGTGACAGGGTGCCCAACACATATCGGCTTACCTTTAGGGGACCCGATAGTTAGACAACCACATTTAGCCCCTAGTGTGTGGTTTACCTTTAAAGGAGATGATAGGCAAACACTCTGGCCAAACACTCTGGGATCTGATGGTTAAACAACAACCATCTTACCTTTACAGGAGACGATAGGCAATCACTCTGGCCTCTTGTGTGACAGGATGCCCAACTCATATCAGCGTACCTCTGGGCATGCGATAAACAGACAAGCTGGCTCTTGCGTGACAGGGTGCTCAACTCATATCAACTTACTTTAGGGTATCCGATAGTTAAACAACAACCATCTTACCTTTACAGGAGCCGATAGACAGACAAACTGGCCTCTTGTGTGACGAGGATGGCCAACTGATATCAACTTACCTATAGGGTAAAGCCCGTATATACAAAAAACAAGAAAACAAAACAAAATTAACATCTTATGATACGCCCATGTACCAAGAAGACAATTGCTGTTATCAGTTCCATCCTGCGTGGACTTCGAAATTTGTGTCAGGCGCAATTAAAATAAACTGTGGAACTTCTATAAGGTCATTACCGTGCGCACGTCAAAGGGGCTTCCGGTGAGCGTCAGTCTGGTGATCAGTCCCCGGGTGACGGACACAGTTACTGTGTTAATCTCGGGACCAGGGAATCTTCACGCGATACGGCCACGGAAACTACCGGCCTAAGCGGAAGGGGATCTCGTGTGCGGAGTACCAATGGCTACTGAAGGTGACAATCTCATATCTGACAACGTCCTCGCCCGCACCTCAATATATTCTGAGGAAAATTGTGCAACAATATTACTGAAATACTGTAAGTACAAGGTTTGCTCATGTCCCAAGAAAGGACTGTACGGCGCAAGTTGCAGGACAAGGTTTAACTCCTACACAGCTGTGGTATTTTACTGTAAACTGACAGCGCCGCATTATGGCGATTATGGCTTTATGTGAGCAGTGCTGTATTACAGGAGCTCCCTATTCTAACGTTGGTTCTCTAGCGCCTTATCATTTCATTGTTGTAAGAAATTGTACGGTTATTATCAGAAATGGCGCCACAGACAAATCTGGCCGTTGTTTGGTGATTCCAATCACCGCTAGTGAGTAATACGATATCGTAGCTATGTGTATTATTATCCTGAGACGAAACAACAGTTTGAGTGGAAGAAAGTATTCCGTGGCTTCATGTGAGAACCGACCGTGTTCAGGAACTAACAGGCGGAGAACAGTGACTGATGTTCAGGGCTTCTGTAGGCTTACGTTCAGAACAGGGCTGGACAGCTGACATTCATAACGAGACGGCTGTCGTCTCCAGTCGCCTTAAACTTTCTTCGCCTTCAGCCATTCGCATTACGCTCATCGTTAAGATGGGTAATGCCCTTCAGACTACTGTAAGTTGATTTCGAAAATTTCAATTCAGTGATGGAGTAGGTAAACTAAATGATCCAATCAGGTCGTGTTGAAGTTGTTAGGGTCGGGAGTATAATGGGCGTCTTTCTCTGTCCCGGGGTCAAAGGCTTTCCATGGAATTAACACGTCTCCTTCATCCGCTCCTCAAGGCTAGGTTTAAATGACCTCACTCTGTCGGTTGGATATCTGTACATATTAAATCTGATTACACACTCAGATACTGGGGTAACAATTACATCGTAATAAAGTTGCCGTATACCTGTACGCGAACTATTGTCTTATGATACCCAGTGGGGTGATCCAGGAGGACCTAAGTCTGATACGCTGACTGGTACACAAGGAGCCACGGACACATTCCGTTGATTCGACCAGTGAAATTTTACTTACTTATACAAACATGGTACAAACACAACCCTTGATATAAAATGACCCTTAACCTGGTGTAGCTCAAATCTGTGTTTTAATGGAAGATAAATTTCTGAATTAAGAATATCTGACATGGCTTTGAGTACTGTAGAGAGTTTTCATTATTGAGTCCTTCAGAAATTCAGCGGTTAATGTGGCTAACAGATAAGGACCAGGAAGGTATATAGCTCGGATTTATCTTCGTTAGGATCACCCCAGTTTTCAATCTGCCGGACGGAAAAGTAAATCTAATAAAGCCCGTATAAAATCAGACTTGCTGTCCTTCTGGCACGGCAGGATTTCGTGTCGGTTGTATACCGCCGGGGTCTGGGCTACGCACAGGCAGTCACGGTGGACTTATCAGATAGCCGACCTCACATCAGGGGTTCCCCACTGCACGCACAGTAAAGGAGGAAAAATTAGATTTCTGAGGCCACACGCACGTACGTAGTCAGCAGGGGAGTTCTTCTTTCCGGTGTCTACGGAATTGGTTAGGACACTATAAGGGTTCAGGCGCTTTTAATTCCCTTGTTTATACCTACACCACTAATAGTACAAATAAATCAGTACAAATACTTGGATCAGTAGGCTGTAACTGATGCACCAAGATAAACCAGTGAGTTAGTAAGTCATATTAAGTCTATAATATATACCAATTAGTAAGTCGGAGCCTCCGTTCCTCAGTTGGTTAGCGTGCTAGCTCAGCGTAATGACCCAGAAGCCTCTCACCAATGCGGTCGCTGTGAGTTCAAGTCCAGCTCATGCTGGTTTCCTGTCCGTCCGTGGGAAGGCCATCAGCAACCTGCGGATGGTCGTGGGTTCCAACAGGCTCTGCCAGGTTTCCTCCCACCATAATACTGGCCGCCGTCGAATAAGTGAAATATTATTGAGTAAGGCGTAAAACACCAATCAAATAAATAAATAAATTTGTAAGTCTGATTGAAGTCAGAGTTAGTCAATTGTTTAACGGATAAATTATTTAATCAGCGTATAAACTGTTTCGGTTTTTTCCATCCTTAAACAGCGAAGTATTCCTTAGTATATGTTGTTCAGAAAGTAGTTAAAATAAATATTTCTTTGAATGGTGTACTGTAACCCACGGTTGGTTGAATTTAGTCAAGAAAGGATGTAGCATACAATTAGTTGATTACGAACCTAAGTAACATTATCATGAAGGGAAAATGTAACGCAAATGTGGACCTGGCGTCTATATGGTAGTAAAGTGTGCAATGTTCAAATGTAGTAAAGTGTGAAACCTTCAAAGGTAGTAAAGTGTGCAATCCTCAAATGGAATGAATAAATGCGTAATTATAGTTTAACCCCAGTTTGGAAATTCGCATCGTGACGAGTTTAAACAGATGTTCTGGGCCGTATGTAATACATTTTATTTATTTCATTAGTAGGCGTTATGAATGAACCGGTTTGAGGTTACACATACGCAATTCAAACAACTGATTCCAAGATTTGCCTCCGAACTGAAGAGTCAAGGGGCACTGGTTGATTAATACTGGCCCACAGAAATTTAAGGTTGCTGATGCGCTATACATTTCTGCACTGCTAGTTTGCACCTAGCTAATATATATCAGAGTTTTGTCTGACTTTTTTGCCAATCTTACTAACTACCCTCCTGGAGGTTACCAAGGTAACAGAATGATATGATTTACTTCCAGCTACCGCACCTCAAAGGAATGGTGGTCATACTAGGTTGATTTTTTGATATGATGTAGAGAAAAGTGCGAGCTGCATGTGGTGGTATGGCATTGTACCACGCGAAAGCTAGTGCATATATATTTTTGAGGTTGAAGTTGACAATTTACTACATAAATAGTCAGTAAAATCAATACACTCGTGTAACCTTGAGGCTAACCGAGTCGGCCTTTGACCTAGATTTTGGCCTTTTCACGGGTGAACCCTGTCTCTGTGTTAGGATACATTTAACCAGTGCGATCTTTCTGGATGCTGACTGTCAGCGTATACATGCTTTCTCTGTATGGTAAATAGTCTTTTCTAGAATCAACTGTGAATTGTTTTAAATATGTTTACTGTTTATGCCTAGCGAGATAAGAGACATCTAGTATGTTGTTGGAGTGTATATGTAGCTCGAGTGTGAGCTTGCAGTTTGTAGTTGTTGTAGGGAGCAGTCCAAGACGACAGTTTCGCTTGTCGGGAAAGTCCATTTTGAAAGAGTTTATTGTGTTACTGAGTGCTAGTTAAGCCGTCGTCGCACACCATTCCTGTGTTTGAGACTTCTGCTCTAAGCTTTCATTCCTCATCGACTCTCTCTGCTGCTACTTTTATCCCTATTCTACGGGACGTGACGTTGCTCTGGAGGCCACTTTGTGTCAAGGCCATCAGGGTTCTTTGCGCCCAGCTTAGACTTGGGACTTAGACTCTCTAATCGGATTCCATTGGAAGAGTTTGACTAGCGGAGAGGTTTGATACAGCCATTGGTAGTGTACTTCTGTTTGTCACCTGGATGCCAGGGTTATATTTCAACTTGAGGAATTCACGAGGAACTGTGCATTTGCCTGTTTTGTGGACTGACTTGCCAATGAGACTGCGTGTGTTTGGAGTGGAATTCTGGCTACTGTAATCTGTAATATGATGGAAGAAACTATGTAGTTTGTTGGTGTATATCTATTGTGGTATGTAATTTATATTATTCAATTATATGTACTGAATTTATATAAGTGTGTTCATGTTTCTGTGTTTTATTTTATTTGAGGATTATAGCTGTCTGGGACTTGATCAAGCCATTTCTTTTAAATGTTACCTGTCCGACAGGGATAACTTAACACTGAAGACAGTGAATTGTTTTCGATGTGAAAATGAGAACATCCGGTATCAAATTTTTAAGGCCAGCTAAAATAACATAACCTTCAGTTAAAACTTTGTAAATAAAAAATGTAAGAGATATATATTTACGATACCCTTGAGGTGTGAGATGAAGTCAACCTCATGCTGGCTTCCTCTCCTACCCTATGTCTGTTAGCAACCTGCGGATGGTCGTGGCTTTCCGCCGGGTTCTGCCCGGTTTCTTCCCATCGACAGTGAAACATTCTTGAAATATTCTTGAGTATGGCGTAAAACACCAGTTAAATAAATAAAAAATAAAATGACACACTTCATGACATCAAAGCCAGAAACGGTGTCAAATAACTCGAATAGAAAGTCGACCATGTAGAACCATTAAACAGTCAACCAGAATATGTTTGATGCCATAATGGGCAGCCCACTGACCACACACAAGAGCAATGTCCCCATAGGAAATAAGTTTGTGATATACTGGAGAATGCCTGTTACGGCGTCTCGTTAGTACTTACGACATTTAAGCCGATTTCACATTATATCGCTAACTACTTCGTCGCGATTTTTCTTTTATCTTTTTTTCTAGAAGAAAAGACAGGCCATGTACCACAATCAGTAAGCCTACAGAAAAAGACAATACTGTTCTATTGGTAATTCTGATTGTGAATGTACAGATCAGTATCTACTTGAATGCCGTACATCAAGGAAGCACCTGCCTGATACAAATATGAAGGTTGCATGCCCAACCGTACAAGTTTGTATTTGTTTATTCCATCTTGCTCGAAATATATTAACAATGTTGGATTGTTTAGTTCTAATATGTCGATTAAAAGAAAACAAATCAGTTTCAAATCCATGCAGAAATTTATGTTTATTGTACACGTGCTTCATTTGCGGTCGATATTTTCATTATTTTCCACTTGCATGTAGTTCTTTCTGTCAGACAGATGTGTCATTTACAGATATACAGACGCCAACAGACATATCATTTACAGATATACAGACACCAACAGATATATTTTTTACTGACAGACACCAACAGATATATCATTTACAGATATACAGACAATGGCAGATCAATTCAGACATGGATGGATTAAAACGGACTTGGGTGAATCAAAGCTAACATGGGTGGATCAAATCGGACAAAGTAAAGTGGAGACCACCACACCACTCCAGATTCTCTTCCTTAATGCTGCAGCCAAATCAGCAGTGGTGGAGTGGAAACATTGGATAAGGGCTAGTAGAATTCGGCCAGAAGCCGTTGGGCCGCGTAACACACCTAATGCAACAGAAGCCGTTAGTTCGCTTGGTGTGTAGAGGCCAAGTAAACTAAGAATTTTTGTTGATCATTTCAGCGTGTTGATGACATCGGTGTGTAATAAAACTGAAGAGGCCGAGTAAACTAAGGCCTCATTTGATTATTTCAGTGTGTTGATGACATTAGTGTGTAATAACCCTGAAGAGGCCAAGTAAACTAAGGCCTCAGTTGACCGTTTTAGTGTGTTGATGCCTTTGGTGTGTAATAAAACTGCAGTGGCAGATTAAACCAAGGACCATAGTTGATCATTTCAGTGTCTTGATGACATTAGTGTGTAATACGACTGAAGTGGCCGAGTTAACTAAGAGCCTCGGTTGACAATTCAGTTTGTTGATAACATTGATGTGTAATAACACTGAAGTGGCCAAGTAAACTAAGAGTCTCGGTTGACAATTCAGTGTGTTGATGAAATTGGTGTGTAATAAAACTGAAGTGGCCGAGTAAACTAAGAGCCTCACTTGATCATTTCAGTGCGTTGATGACATTAGTGTGTAATTAGACTGAAAAGGCCGAGTAAACTAAGAACCTCGGTTGACAATTCAGTTTGTTGATGACATTAGTGTGTAATAAAACTGAAGAGGCCGGGTAAACTAAGGCCTCATTTGATCATTTCAGTGTGTTGATGACATTAGTGTGTAATAAGACTGAAGTGGCCGAGTAAACTAAACCTCAGTGGACCATTTCAGTGTGTAACATAACGGTTTCCTGCGTGATCCTCAGACACGTAATGTATGTTCACCGCGAAGTGTAGCGGTCATTTACCTTCTGTCTTTGTGGAAGGTGTGTCATTTACCCCCTGTCTTTGTGGAAGGTATGTCATTTACCTCCTATCTTTGTGGAAGGTGTGTCATTTACCTCCGATCTTTGTGGAAAGTGTGTCATTTACACCCTATCTTTGTGGAAGGTGTGTCATTTACCTCCTGTCTTTGTGGAAGGTGGGTCATTTACCCCCTATCTTTGTGGAAGGTGTGTCATTTACCTCCTGTCTTTGTGGAAGGTGTGTCATTTACACCTTGTCTTTGTGGAAGGTGTGTCATTTACCTCCTGTCTTTGTGGAAGGTGTGTCATTTACCTCCTGTCTTTGTGGAAGGTGTGTCATTTACCTCCTGTCTTAGTGGAAGGTGTGTCATTTACCTCCTGTCTTAGTGGAAGGTGTGTCATTTACCCCCTATCTTTGTGGAAGGTGTGTCTTTTACCTCCTAACTTTGTGGAAGGTGTGTCATTTACACCCTGTCTTTGTGGAAGGTGTGTCATTTACACCCTATCTTTGTGGAAGGTGTGTCATTTACCTCCTGTCTTTGTGGAAGGTGTGTCATTTATCTCCTATCTTTGTGGAAGGTATGTCATTTATCTCCTATCTTTGTGGAAGGTGTGTCATTTATCTCCTATCTTTGTGGAAGGTATGTCATTTATCTCCTATCTTTGTGGAAGGTGTGTCATTTACACCCTATCTTTGTGGAAGGTGTGTCATTTACACCCTGTCTTTGTGGAAGGTGTGTCATTTACCTCCTGTCTTTGTGGAAGGTGTGTCATTTACCTCCTATCTTTGTGGAAGGTGTGTCATTTACACCCTATCTTTGTGGAAGGTGTGTCATTTACCTCCTGTCTTAGTGGAAGGTGTGTCATTTACCTCCTATCTTTGTGGAAGGTGTGTCATTTACCTCCTATCTTTGTGGAAGGTGTGTCATTTACCTCCTGTCTTTGTGGAAGGTGTCTCATTTACCTCCTATCTTTGTGGAAGGTGTGTCATTTACCTCCTGTCTTAGTGGAAGGTGTGTCATTTACCTCCTGTCTTTGTGGAAGGTGTGTCATTTACCTCCTATCTTTGTGGAAGGTGTGTCATTTACCTCCTGTCTTTGTGGAAGGTGTGTCATTTACCTCCTGTCTTTGTGGAAGGTGTGTCATTTACCTCCTGTCTTTGTGGAAGGTGTGTCATTTACACCCTATCTTTGTGGAAGGTGTGTCATTTACACCCTATCTTTGTGGAAGGTGTGCATCTCACACACAGTATTAATGATCTTGCTGATCCACAAATAAACTTATTGCCCTCTTACAATTAAGGACTGTTTATTCTAAGAACCATAGATTTTCAATGTCTACATTATCTGCTATTGTCAGGTCATTCCCCCAAGCTCCCTTTTCCAACCTCACAACCGTCTGTAGTGATTCCTCATTTTTAATGGCTCCATCCACAAAATCATGCCTCAGTCTAACCCTGCTGAGTCTTGTTTGTTGATGTAACTGAACTGTGCATATATGCTAGTTACTTGTGTGACTTTTTACGTATCCTGAAGATGACAAATACAATTTTGTGGAAATATTGAAACGCCAAATATGTGATTTCTCAGTTTTTGTGGAGTGTTGAAGCTTTTGGTCTGTGTTAATGGTCATACTGTTTGACTGGAGACACTACCCCTTATCGTTCGTCACAATCTATGTACCACTCGGAGACGCCATTGTACAGGGCCTACTTTTTTCAAATTGCATGTAGATTATCAGTCAAGTGCCATCTGTTTGCTGCTTTACAATTTTTCACGATGGATGAAGAGCTAATCGACATTTCAGTGAATTCATCATGGCTTACGGTGATATGCATTAATCTATAATAAAATCGTAAAACTGAATTTCAGTTTAAGTGATAATGTTTTTTGACAGCAACATGGACACAGTGAATTAACTTTGTGTCACGAGACTGATGGTTCCGTAAGAATGCAAACTGATGGTTCCGTAACAATGCAAAATGCCCTGGCAACGGCATTATACAGGATGTACATGTACTATATTATTTTAAAAAGTTTTTGGGGGTTGACATAGAATTTAATTTCAACTGATACAGATTTACTGCATAGTCCCATCTAACATCAGCTTGAGGAACTGTGTCAGCGGTTTCATATCGTCATATGACAATAGCTCAGACTGAACCATGCTTCTAATGTACGCCAACAACACCATCCAACCAGCCGTCAACTTTTTGATTTATTACAATGGTGAAGCTTAGGTTTGTAGACAATAAGATCGTCCCTTGTGTTTGGCCATGCACACAAGTTTGTGGACATTCGGTTTCCTAACTCGGTTAAATCTTCGATTTTCTGTCACTTGCATTTGTTATCAAGAAAGTGACATTTCATTTTCCTTTTTTCTGCATCTGTTTGCTAGAGCTAGTCGACATCAGTGAAAAAGCTGTATTCGTTACCCTGAGCATACCAAGTAAGGAATTCAAATAATAGCATGTGATCGCATACTGCAGCAAAATAAAAAAATACGGTGTAAAATGGAACCGTGCTATTTATGTCTGGTTTATCTAGTACACAAGATATCATCTACATTCACATTCGGTTTGACTACATATGCCGTGGGTCTTCGGTCTGCGATCTGCTTCTGTATGTTTGCTCTCAATATGACAAGAGGTAGTGGGTGGGTGGGGGGGGAGGGGAATTTGGGAGCTTGAATGTTGTCGGTTTAAACCACCATGATTTGCCAATTTCTGTCACCTGAACCTTAGAAATCAACCTAAGCTGTCAGCCGACGGGATTTTCGAAAATGTATGGCCCCACAAACTATTGGATTCTCATCCAAATACAATCAATCCAAATTCGACAAATTCAATATGACTTTGTATCTGCTGCCCAAGCTTGTTTTCATGATGCTAGTAGTAATTATGTTTTCGTTGTCTTGGGAGGCAAATTGCTGTTTTCCAGGATATTACCAATATGAGGCGTGTATCATGTTATGTCCCACAAGTTTAGCAATGTCAGAGGCACTGTGTATGTTTTTTTCCTCAATATCTCTAACATGTAAATTGTTATTAAGTACTAATGTTATCGGGAAAACGTTTAATTATGGCATTCACAAATGTTGTAATTGTAAATTCACGGTATTATTTATTAATACTAGTCTGAGATAAATGTCAGTATTGATTATTATCAAGGATTAAAGTAAGCTCAGTCCAAGCTCAGAGGGTTGAGCTTGTCGGCTCATTCTAACTTTAGAATGCTCTGACCTTGGAACAGTTCATGCAAAGAGTTTTTCATTACAAGTGAAATTTAGTTTTCTCTAAAAAGTCATAATTTTCAATTTGCTGTAGTTTAATATGTGTGCTACAAAGACTTCAAATAGCTGATTGTCTACATAATTTTATACTTTTATTATGTTTTGTTGTAAATGGCATTTTAAAAATCTGTCATTTTTCATCCGATCTTTCGTACCTGCCTCCTGTCAGGTGTGCTTGGTGAGGAACAGCGGGCATGATAAGGTTTCAGTATGGTCAGTTATTAGAACATGAGTACTGAAAGAGCCTCTTGGACATACTGATGGTGAGCCTTTGAAAACTCATACATTGTCCACAGCACATTGTGAGATTTTGTATCAAAGAAAGCTGTCAAGAGAAGAAAGAAAGATATCCTGGGAGACCTGTGCACGCGGCGTATGATAGATGAGAAGCGGTTTTAGGCTCACCATCTTCTCCTACTTGCGCTTGAATTAATAATAAATGGTCTCCGCACAAAAATCCTTTGAACTGCGGTAAATATTTCAGCGATGTACATCACAACCAATCGTCCGCCTTATGGACAACGATTATTTACTGAAGACAGCCTATGTTGATACCACACGAATTTGTCTGCTGCTGAACAAAAAAGATACGGCAATAAACTACTTCCGGCTGGCCTAAAAAGACGATGTCAGAAAATACTTGGCCATAACAATGAATGTGTAGAGACAGTAACGACACGTCACATATTAGCCTATACAGGCAGCAGCTGACCTCAAGGTTACACGGGCAGTGTATGAAACGGCGAAAGACCTCGAGGTTACACAGACAGTAAGTGACCTCAAGACCATAGAGACGCTTCGTGACCTCGCGGCTATGGATAGTAAGTGACCTAACGACATAGAGACAGTACGTGATGGGTACGTACGTACGGGTCTGTGGAGACAGAACGTGACCTCGAGGCTGTCAGGATGGAAAGTGACCTCGAGGTCACAGAGACAGTATATGACCTTGCGGCTATAGAAGCAGTACGTGACCTTGCGGCAATGAAGACAGTAAATGACCTCTAGGCCTTCAGCATAATAAATATCCTTGATGTTATAGAGACAGTGCGTGACCTCGAGCTATACAGACAGTGAAAGATATTAGTGTTACAGCGACATTACATGATGTGGAGACTTTGGAGACTACATGACCTCGAGTCATTGAAGGTTGCATGTTGCCTCGAAGCTATTTGGACAGACTGTGACCTCAAGGCAATGTGGCAGGCTGTGACCTCGAGTCATTGAAGGTTGTATGTGACCTCGAAGCTATGTAGACAGACTGTGACCTCCAGTCAATGAAGGCAATATGTGGCCTCGAAGCTACGTAGACAGACTGTGACCTCAAGGCAATGTGGCAGGCTGTGACCTCGAGTCATTGAAGGTTGTATGTGACCTCGAAGCTATGTAGACAGACTGTGACCTCAAGGCAATGAAGGCTGTATGTGATTTCGAGGCTATGTAGACGGGCTGTGACAGCGAGGCTATGAAGGTTGTGGACACGCTGTGATCAAGACAGTATGAAGATTGTATGTGACCTGGAGACTATGTAAATACCTCAAGGCTTACAAAGACTACGTCCCAGAAATGACAACAAAAGCTACCGGGTGAAGTCTGATGTGGTAAGTATTACGTCATTTCAGTGATGCTGGACATTCCACTGCAGGGTCAACAGCGCGACGTCACAGTGGGTAGACAAAATACGTCACACATTACAGCATGCAACATTGTTCGCGTCGCGCAACAATCTGCCGGATTGATGATTGCCTGACGCATGACTGCCTGGCGCATGATTGCCTAACACATGATTGGCTGACACATGACTTGCTGACACATGATTGGCTGACACATGAATGCCTGACACATGATTGCCTAACAGATGATTACCTGACGCATGATTGCCTGAAAGGATTGGCTGACACAAGATTGCCTGACGCTCACTATTGGCTCACTCATGATTGACTTACAATAATTGCCTGACATGATTGCCCGACATATGATTGCCTAACACATGATTACCTAACACATGAATGCATGGCACATTATTGCCTGGCACAGCATTGGCTGACGCATAATTGCCTGACACATGATTAGGTGATACATGATTGCCTGACAGGATTGGCTGACACAAGATTGGCTGACGCATGACTGACCTAGACATGACTGCCTAACGCATAATTGCCTGACGCATTATTGGATGACACATGATTGCCTGACATGATTGCCTGACATATATATATCTAACACATGATTGCCTGGCGCATGATTGCCTGGCACATGATTGTCTAACACATGATTACCTGTCTAACACATGATTGGCTGACACAAGATTGGCTGACGCATTATTGGCTGACACATGATTCAGTGACACACGATTGCCTGATAATGATTGCCTGACATATATTTGTCTAACCCATGATTGCCTGACGCATGATTGCCTGACGCATGAATACCTGGCACATGATTGCTTGGCACAGGATTGCCTGGCACATGATTGATAACACAGGACTGGCTGACGCATAATTACTTGACACATAATTGGCTGACGTATGATTGCCTGACACATGATTGCCTGACACATGTAAGTCATTCACCAAAGTGCTGGCCGCTGTTGTATAAGGGAAATACTTTTGAGTACGGCGTAAAAACAAATGAAATGAAAACATTACCACCCGTTATTATGAACAATTCACCTCTTTAACGGGAGTTCTACTCCTTGTTTGAGGAAAACACAACGTCATTTAATCCCACAGCTAAACTAGCGACGTCTGGAAATGAATTTGACGCCCATACATGTGGGTTATTCTTCCAAAGGATGACTCAATTGCTATCGGGCAACAAGGCTAATGTTGTCTATAATACATTATTACATATGTAACATACAAACGCATAGAACTTTAACTTAAGAGATTACGAGATAAGCTAATTTAATTTTGGTATCCATCAAAACTATATCTTCAAACAGTCTCTGTGGCGAACACAGTAAGGCTGTAGTGATCCACATACAAAATGTAATGATTACAGCAATATTCCTGACAGCACTCGGCCTTTACGGCGTGTGTCAGTTGACGAGATCTGGTCTCGGTCTGCAGGGCACAATATTTTATTTCTCAAGCTCTTTCCAGGCGAACCATCCAGTGGTCAGTAGCCAAGGACATTGGTATTGAATATGTCATGTCCAAGACGGATCTAGCATGTTTGAACAAACAGACAAAACAGAGCACAAACTGCCTCACATCTTAGTTTCCATACAACAACGTTTTATAACTGCGGGTTGAATTCTTGAATTCCCATGGACTCGATATATCGATTTTGGCCTATATCATTGAAATCAGTCTTTCTCTAAGAGTTTTAAATGCCACAATGTAATCAGACAGCACCTTGAAATCACACCGCGATCTCAGTCCAATTGGCAAAGTTATTTTTTTGCCCGTGTCAAATCAGTTAACTATTTAACATGGGCAAATCTTTGCAAGTATTTCTGAAGAATGCTAATCAGTGGGACAAGGCTTTTAGCTGGCGTCAGTTCTCAATTATGCCATAATGAACACTTCAATACAAATTGATTCAGAGGAGGTTTTCTCGGATTGATTTATGTGTAGGTCGTGAACAACTAAGTGCCCGAGTTTTCTGATACACACTCGTAAACATCAGCTTTGTCCCGTTGGCCCTGTTGCCAGCCTGCTTATCGTCTCTCCCCCAAAGTTTACTGATAAAACCCCAGGACAGTGCAACTACATTAAGTTACGGAATCAAAGAAGACTCTGCTCACTTTTACTGACAGTTTTTGTCCAAGGCAGAGGAAAAATCAATAGGGCCTGAGGAGGTGCGTAGGGAGGCGTGTGAGGAGGGGTGGTCTTTTGGACGTGACGGAGACCCGGTGGTGAAACATGTGGTGAGTGTGACGGGGCGCGTGAAAGAGTGGATGGGAAGGTGTATAAAGAAGTGGGCGGTGAGGCGTTGGAAGAAGGGATAGTGAGGTGTATCAAGGAAATGGCGTTGTGTGTGAAGGGCGGGGTGGTAATGTGTGTGAGGTGTGTTAAGGAGGAGAGAGTGAGGAGTGTGAAAGACAGTGAGTGAGGTGTGTGAAAGAGAGGGAGTGAGATGTGTGAAGGAGAGGGAGTGAGATGTGTGAAGGAGAGGGAGTGAGATGTGTGAAGGAGAGGGTGTGAAATGTGTGAAGGAGAGGGAGATGTGGTGTTTGAAGAAGGAGGGGTGAGGTGTGGTTGAAGGACGGAACGTGATGTATGTGAGGTGTGTGAAGGAGGAGGGTGTGAGGTGTGTGACGGAGAAGGAGTGAGGTGTGCAATGGAGATGGTGGTGTGTTTGAAAGACGGGAGGAGATTTGTGTGAGGTGTGTGAAGGAGGAGCGAGTGAGGTGTGTGAAGGAGATGGTGGTGTGATTGAAGGATGGGAGGTAATGTGTGTGAGGTGTGTTATGGAAGAGGTAGTTAGGTGTGAAAAGGAGAAGGAGCTATGGTGTTTGAAGGCGGAGGGGTGAGGTGTGAGAAGAAGGAGGAAGTGAGATGTGTGAAGGAGAGGGAGTGAGGTGTGTGTAGGAGAGGGAGTGAGATGTGTGAAGGAGTGTGTGAAGAAAGAGGAGTGAGGTAGGGTGAGATGTGTGAAGGTGAGGGAGTGAGGTATGTGAAGAAGAGGGCGGTGTAGTGTTTGAAAAAGGAAGGGTGAGGTATGTGAAAGAGATGGTAATGTGTTTAAAAGAGGGGAGGTGGTGTGTGTGAGGTGTGTTACGGAGGAGGGAGTGATGTGTGTTAAGGAGGAGAGAGTGATGTGTGTGGCGTAGAGGGAGCTATGGTGTTTGAGGAAGGAGGGTGTAAAGTGTGTGAAGGATATGGTGGTGTGTTTGAAGGATGGGAGGAGATATGTGTGAAGTGTGTGAAGGATGGCAGGAAAAGTGTGTGTGAGGTGTGTGAAGAAGATGGAGTGAGATGTGTGACGGAGGAGAGTGAGGTGTGTGAAGGAAAGGGATTGAAGTCTGTGAAGATGGAGTGAGGTGTGTGAGGTAGAAGGGAGTGGGGTGTGTGAAGGAGAGGGAGTGAGATGTGCGAAGGTGAGAGAGTGAGATGTGTGAAGGAGAGGGAGGTGTGGTATTTGAAGAAGGAGGGGTGATGTAAGTGAAGGAGGAGGGCGTGAAAGTGGATTTTAGTATTTTTATCTCCGAAACTCATTGAGAATTACAAAACACAAATACTTTACGCATTGTGAAGTAAGGAGTGGTGTGATTCACATAACAAAGACCCAAACAAGAAGCGCGTGGTCAAGTTGGAGGGTAGAAGGTGATCCCAAGCTGCCAGCAAAGATCACACCAGATTCCCATGATAGCCTAGACAGATGTCATTAGCCGAAATTTGGACAGTCGTTAACTCAGTTGTCTATGAATTTGGTGTGATCGAGTGCTGTTCTATTTTAGAAGAGAGTTATCCAGAACGTCATTATTTTAAAAAATGGCGCACCTAACACCGCCTAAGTCTCTACCTATTTGTTTTAATACTCATATCGCATCAGTCGAGTCCTCTCAGGCACGTTTCAGAAATGTCGGTGTATTTAAAAAGAAAATAGAGTGGTTGGTTGACGGGTGGTTGGTTGACGGTGTCACACCTCCTCCTGTTTAACCAAAGGACATAGATCTGGCAGACCAGTCATGAATTATCTCACATGCCTATACAGCGATCTTTCCGCCCGTGCTGCCGCCATGACGGCAGATGTATATGTTAAGGCAGACTGGTGATGTAGGTCTCCGTAAGCTTTGTGACAGGCTGTTTATGGCCGGAGGAGAAATGAACAGAGCTGACTTAATTTGTTTACTCTGAAGAAGAAGAAGAAGTTTCTATGCCTCCGAGTTGAAGAGCATTACTCTGACGTGTTATGAGGAGAAAGGCATAGGTAGCCCGTCCACACTGCCTGGGCGAATTTAGAATAGTTTGTTTATGACAAGGAGTTCGGTGGTCAAAATTAGCCTAAACCCAAATACAGGAGTGAAAAAAAAATTTAGAATTTTGCTCTGCGGATTGAAGCGACTGGTATCAAAAGCAGCTCTAGTGCACGCTTGTCCAACAGTACCTTTTGCGTGCGAATCGATTGTGGATGTCCTTTTCGTTCGTATGCAACGTCTTACTCAGATAGCTTTAAGAAGGATGGGCACACAGAACGCGTGTAACAGAAAGCCGTACATTGAAGGACCAAGCTCTGATCAACCCTTAATCTAAGCTCTGACCAATTTATTTATAGGGATGTACTAACAGGTGTCTCGTGAATGTGAAGTGGACCCAGCCTGGTACGCGGAAGTGTCATTACCTAGAGAGCACTGTCATAGCCAAAAGAGATGGATCGAATCACGTCAGGGATCAATAGGTAAAGCACGAGAAGATCTTCTTCTCCTGAGCACGCCGATTTCCAGACTTAATGTCCTTTGCCGTATGTACATTTCACGTATTCAGTAGTTTTGATTACCGTATTTGATGTGAGAAGACTTGGCTGTCTTGATGCCTGTCCCACACATCGGCGGACCGCTCTTCAAAGAAAGGCCATCGCCAATGTGAGCTATCTCCCTGCATTATTAATAAATGACAGCGCAGATATCCTTTTTCCCGATAACAGATTGAGAAGACTGTGAGCATATGCCAGTGCTTACAGCTTGCGCCTTGAGAATTCCACGGAGATGAAGGCTTATGTCCGCAATAACAGTTGTTTGAATAGCAAGCTAATGCGGAGTTGAGAGAGAAGACAGAACAATAACAGTTGTTTGAATAACAAGCTAATGCCGAGATGAGAGAGAAGACAGGACAATAACACCTTTTTAAAAAGCAGGCCAATGTGGAGTTGAGAGACAAGAGAGAAAAATAACGGTTGTTTGAATAGCAAGCTAATGTGGAGTTGAGAGAGAAGGCAGGACAATAGCAGTTGTTTGAATAGCAAGCTAATGTGGAGTTGAGAGAGAAGGCAGGGCAATAACAGTTGTTTGAATAGCAAGCTAATGTGGAATTGAGAGAGAAGACGGGACAATAACAGCTGTTTAAATAGCAAGCTTATGTGGAGTTGAGAGACAAGAGAGGAAAATAACAGTTGTTTGAATAGCAAGCCAATGTGGAGTTGAGAGAGACGACAGAACAATAACAGTTGTTTGAATAACAATCTAATGAGTAGTCGAGAGAGAAGACAGAACAATAACAGTTGTTTGAATAACAATCTAATGAGTAGTTGAGAGAGAAGACAGAACAATAACAGTTGTTTGAATAACAAGCTAATGCGGAGATGAGAGAGAAGACAGGACACGCGAGTCTGTCTGTCACTTGGTTGTAAGTCTTAATCGGGTGTACAAAGAAGGACGCAGATATACACCCCAGTTCTTCTCTTTACTTTACACCTGCCAAGATTCAGCCAACCAGCTTCCAACTGTGACATTAAACAACTCTCCTGTCCGAACCACAGTCTAGGACTTGAAGGTCTTAAATGCTTTCTCTTTTTCAAATGTTATAGTTGTCAGCACCCTAAATACTTTAGAACATTGTACTCACAGATGAAGCAAAAGCTTTCCCGATACCCAAGGTCAAAGATATTAAACTAAAACAAATTTTCCATACTTATTTGCTGAATTCCGTATTTTTCATTGATAGAGAAAAGGTGTGATCTGGCCTGGAGCTGATGTGAAGCCTGCCTTACAGATGACACAACTGCAAACTATATTATTCCTGTCAGTCAGCGCATAAACAATGCGGTCTTCAAATTCCTGGGTAAATTCTGGTTAGCTAAAATAAAAACTTACATATAGTAGAAATATATGTGTAGTTCTCTGAATACAGACAAGTAATATTCCACAGGCTCTCATTTTTAAATGGAAATCAATCCATCTAAACCTCAAAGGGAAACAATTTTTTGATACATTTGAAGATTTTTTTTCATCTGCGTGTAATACAAGTTATGCCGGAAGCTATTATGGTTACAAGCAGATATTACGTAAGACATATCGCGCATGACATCTTCAGCAGAGTGCTTTAATTAGGCTCTTGGGACATGCAAGCTTTAATTATATGGACTCTGTATTTGTGGTCAGTTCTCGGCAATCCGGTATCACAGATCGGAAACAATGCCATCGGTAAAACCATCACACTACCTGTCTGTTCAACAGGTGCTGATTACATCCGCTGTGCGTGCCAGCAAAAATGTCAAACTGCCTCATACCTGTATGTTTCTATCCGAGCAACACGAGTGGATCCAAAGTATGTACTGACTACGCATCTCATTCACCTCGTGGTCAACAGGGGGAACATGCCTGTCCGTCCATCAGCATGCCGAAGACGCACGTATCCAATGTCTGTACATAGACAATCTCTTGTCATGGCGCCCTGGCAGTTTGCTCTAATTCCGATTTCCATTCCATCACAAGCAATAAGCAGACCCCTAACACCTTATTGTCGGCCATGCAGGCGCTTTTACCAACTCGGGTAATACGAATTAAGTATAGTTACGGGGAGCGAGTGGACAGGCCGCCGGTCTCTGTCAGCTAAACCAAGCCCGTCTTCCGTGATATTAATTATAACGATAGAGTTGCTTACAGTAATGCCGGGTGGCTACTCCCCCTCGATCTCCAGTCTCCATCGTGCTCTGGCCCCCATACAGCATGTCTTACACTTATCGTCACACTGGTCGGCGAACTTGTCCAGATGTATCATCGTGTCATACACATGGTCATTAAAAATAAAACTTTTTCATATATTTCATCGCTGGAGTCGGCAATTAAAATGGATGAACAGCACGTTTGTGTTTGTACTTATCAAGGTGACTCGATGCAAACCACACACGCCTACATACACGGCTTATATCACGATACACCATACATGCGCGCTCCTGTTTCTTGATTTTCAGAACTAAGATTTGTTGGGTACACTGTACACATTGTCAGAATCAGAATTTAGGGTCAACAATTTATCTACTAAAGAACGGTGGTTTTCTCAGGGCACGCCAATTTACTCCGCCAATACGGGAAAATTCTAGAATTCAGCGAAAAACGCCAATCAAATAACCACGTAAATAGTCACTATAATGCACAGATATGGAAACTCAAATGTCAAGCAAAATATCCGGTGTTAATATTAATTAATAGCTGATGCTAAACGGCTCTCTTAATCTCAGTGATACAGAATTTTGTGTCGTCAATAACGTGTGATAGCGGTGCCAGTCAAATTGATGGGCCCACTCCTAAACGTGAAGGACGATTGGCCGTGACTGGGCTTCACAGTCGGTATGCCAGTAGCAATACGACATCATATCAGCCGCTAGTACACATGCCACACCCATTTCTACAGGCTGTGCTTACAGCAACGTACACAGATTACTAAAATAAGATTGTACATCAAATGTGGGCAAATAATTCCGGCAACGTGATAACTTACGCATACGTAAAGGAAGGTAAAAAAGTGGAATCAACAAAATGTCGGTATCTTGTTAACTGGCAGCAGCCTACAGGCGACAGGAGAAGAAAATATTTAGGACAGAAGTATACAGATCGTTCATGAACATAAGATAGATGTAACTAATGGCGTACGTTGTAACTCCGTTACTCAGTTAAAAGACACACACCATCTGGCTACATGAATCCGAACATGTGGGACATGTCGCAGTAATATTTATAGGATAGCGTAAGGAGGTGAAGCCTCTCTGGGGAGCTCTAGATTGGTGTGAGCTCCCGGCTGTGATTGAAATAATTGAGGCACCTGCATGAGTGTGGCGTCATCCCAGAACAATAGCTGCCCCACCAAAAAACATCTTCAACAAACACTGTATTCGAGAAAAACATTATTCTCTCACTAAGATGATTTTAACAACGTTCATGACGTCATTGGTACTTTTTGTGGATAATTGAGGTTTAGCTGTGCACCTGCCGAGAAGAAAGCACGTGACCTGTGCCAGTCCGGATGTTCAATTAGCGGTCCCAAGTGGCTGTGTGCTGTCCAGCTTTGCGGCTATTCATACCTCCCCCACCCCTTCCCTCAAATAAAGCTGTCAGCCTCGAGCAAGGATTCGTTGTACGAGCCATAATCGGTGCAGTATTAAGGTGTCTTAAATAAACTGAAATACACACTATTTTCAATCAGAGGGATTTGTCTGAATTATCAATATTAGGTGGTCGGAATCATAATACAGTTAACGAGGAGTTTCGAGTGCTAAACCTGCAACAGCTTTTGCTATCTGATGTGGTCAACGAGGTGTTTCCCGTTCTGTATCTGTAACACCTATTGCTATCTGATGTGTCAAAGAGGGCTTCCCGTGCCAAACTTGTAACAGCTTTTGCTATCCGATGTGCTCAACCAGGTGTTTCCCGTTCTGTATCTGTAACACCTATTGCTATCTGATGTGTCAAAGAGGGCTTTCCCGTGCTAAATTTGTAACAGCTATTGCTATCCGATGTGGTCAACGAGGTGTTTCCCGTTCTGTATCTGCGACACCTATTGCTATCTGATGTGTCAAAGAGGGCTCTCCCGTGCTGAGTTTGTAACAGCTATCGCTCTCCGATGTACTCAACCAGGTGTTTCCCTTTCTGTATCTGTAACACCTATTGCTATAATATGTAGTCAAAGAGGGCTTTCCCGTGCTAAATTTGTAACACCTATTGCTATCCGATGTTCTCAACGAGTTGTTTCCCGTGCTAAATCTGCAGCAGTTATTGCTATCCGATATGGTTGACTAGGGCTTTCCCGTGCCAAACCTGCAACAGCTATTCCTATCCGATGCTAACCCCTGCTAAATCTGTAACTGCTATTGCTATCCGATGTGGTCAACGAGGGCTTTCCGTGCTAAATATGTAACCGCTATTGCTATCCGATGTGGTTAACTAGGGCTTTCCCGTGCTAAACCTGCAACAGCTATACCTATCCGATGCTAACCCCTGCTAAATCTGTAAACGCTATTGCTATCCGATGTGGTCAACGAGTGTTTGACTGTGCTCAATCTGTAACGACTATGTTGCTATTCATTGTATCTTCTGAATATACATAACGAAGTTATCACGCGGTTAAAACTTATCGGGAAGCAAAAGAAGGCCTAAGTAGTACGCAAGACCGCTTTAACAAGTACACATTTTAAATCCAATTAAGCAGGACAAAATTATGGTGAAGTTTATTTACACAATAAATACAACCTACATAAAATATAGAATCTGTGACACATTCGAATACATTTTGTGATTTTCTAGCCTATAGTGAACAACACATTTTGTCCAGCCGAAAGAAAGCCGACGCTAGATGTATAATGTAAACCGCCGTTATGCCTGGCTGCTCGAGCCGGACAGTTGTGGATACGTGTGTGTTTACAGCCAAGATGAGCCACGACTGGCCGAGGTCCATTTCCAACATAACATAACTAGTACGCTAGGTAAAAACAAATGACACGGCTAGTGAAAATATTAACACATCGTATGGCGTATTAACATATCAACATACTGTCTATTAACAACTGGAACTTTTGTGATTATCATAGTTAACTGATTGAATGAGAATTAGTTCCTGTGTGGGAATCACCCGTGTGCAGCAAACTAATGTTCCAATAACCAGGAGGGCTAATACATCTAACTTCAACAACACTGAGTTAATCAAGAAACAGTGATATAGCACATTGCCATGCAAGCGAGTCATTCATACACGTCAAACATCACAAAGTTATAAATATCCCGCATTGTGAACTTCAGGAATTGAAAACAATCCAATCCTTATACAATCTAATATGTTACATAACAGAATCACTGTGTTAATACTTTACCAATAAAACCACTTTGACATGGATCAACAAGAATGACAAGACCTATAGGACTTGGCCAGATGACAGGTCAATCAAATCTTTATACATATTTTCACAGGTATATATATATATATATATATATATATATATATATATATATATATATATATATATATATATATATATTATGTTGCTAACATCCGTTCTGGGCGAATACCAACGCACAGCCCAAATGTCAGCTACATTTCCCTTTTCATTTCCAAATACGAAGAAATGACATTTGGTATCGCCCAGAAAATGTAGTCTCAAGAATTGTCTTCATGAAACATTCGGTTGTTTTGTAATCACGCTTCCAGCGTTTATTATGCGATATTTTGTAGTGTTAAAGCGAACAGGAAACGTTGTTTGCGTAACAGCGCCCGGTTGTAATGTCTGAACACCGGTAGTTCCATGTTAGATGTAGAGCAGCCGGTTTAGGTGCTCACTCATCGCCAACATTTACATTTCCCCAAATTATACGCTAGGTCCGTCTTTAGACTACTCCGTCCCAACCAAGAATAGTAGGTGGTAATGAGTTGTGTTGTGTACTTGCTCTCGAATGCAATGACACATCTCCGCTTTCACCATATAGCAATACTGTTGGCCTTGTTGTTAATCTTTCGAGAGACACATCCAGTACAGTATATTGTGTTTTTACTGCTGCACCTGCTGTGATGACCAAACTCTGTATGGCAGATCGTGTTCTTGATGTCTTCATCCGGTCTGGTCAAGGACAGATGAGATGTTCATTATACGGCCTCCTCATCAGTAAAGTCCATACCACCATTCTCACCACACTCCTCATTGTTGCACAACGTTGAGGACGGATCAGTGTTTTCGTGGTCGTAACGAACAACGGTTGTTGTGTTGGTGTTTGTTGTAAACTCAAAACTTTCCGTAATGTTTGTGCTTTCGTGAGGACAACACTTGTTGTTTTGGTGACTATGGCGAGGAAACATGCTAGTCTCGGCGTACAGAGTTCTGTTTGCCTCCGACGACGATACACACTTAAAGGCTTTCATGAAACTTTTTCTAAAATTATCACTAAGAAAAGCATAGAGCAGGGGGTTAAGCATACTATTGGCGTAGCTCAAAGCGGTGAAACCATTAAACATGTACAGTTTCCAGGCGGATATGGCGGAGTCCTGCGGAGCCAAGGTCAAGTGGACTTGAAATGACCAGTAGGGTAGCCAACTGACCACATACACGGCTATGACAGTTAATACCATTCGGGTTACCTTACGATGCGACCGCTTCTTCTCCTTGGACTTCTTGACAGGCCCCACGGTCCGAAGACGAAGGATAACCAGGACGTAGAAGACGGAGATCAGGGCTACGGGTATTGCAAAACCCAGAAGCAATGAATACCAGGTAAACGCTTTGTCATTCTGTATTACCTGATTTTTAGGCCACTCGATAGTACATGTCATTTTCCCTTCAATCTTTTGATTGTTCACGGTGGTAGCGTACAGCATTATAGGCAGCATAACGAGGAAGGATAGGGACCATACGCAGAAACAGACAATTCGGGAAACGTTAGGGGTGCGATACTTGACGGATTTGACAGGATAACACACGGCAAGGTAGCGGTCAGCACTCATGACTGTCAGAGTGAAAACACTGGTAAACCAATTGATTGAATACAGCACAAAAAACAACTTACACATTGCGAATCCAAATGTCCAGTATTTTAACAGCGTGGTGGTGATGAGGAATGGCAGACCGAAGAGAAACAGGACGTCAGCAATGGCCAAGTTTAATACGTACATGTTGGTCACCGTTTTCATTTTAGCGAAGCAGAGCACCACATATATGACCAGCCCGTTACCCAACAGACCGAGGACACATGTAAGCACATAGCAAGCCACCAGAATGTAAAGCATCACATCTGGCAGAATATCCAAGTCTGGCGTTTCAGCCGTGCAGTTTGAACTGTTAGCTAGACATGTAGACATGTTGGCCATTTTTGTAGCGAAGCTACACTTACTTTTCTGTGCTATAGGTATTGGTAACAGGATTTCAAAGAACTGTTAACAGTACCCACACTGTCCCTTGACTAACGGTCGTTTTCAGTCATTAAGTAGCGCTTGACCCATCCCTGGTATGGTGACAGTGAGATCTAACGTCCTTAAGGGTAACTCATGGTGCCAAGGTCCTCGTCGTCACAGAGCAAATCATCATCACTGAAGTGGTCCTACCTTCTGTCTCCACAGGGCTTCCTTCATAAACAGGTGATCTACCCGTTCAAGCCCTCCCCTTTAAAGACAGCCGGAGAACACCCGTGAAAGCTTCGGGAACAACTAGTTTGTTCATTTACCCCAGAGCAATCGATACAAAGTTTCTCGGCCTCCACTGAAATGGTGCTAAGCCAGCGCGAGCGTGGCATAGACACGAGCGATCCGTCAGTCGATATGTTAGCCACTGAACACGCCAAAGCCACGCTGTCTTTACGAGCTTACTGTTAAAGGCGTCAGTTTGGTTGATTCCAAGTAAAGCGCGATAAAAGAAACAAGAAGAACTTGTCACGACCTTCCCTTCCAGTTCAGTTCGCACCAAAGTGATAGAACTCCGAGCTACATAGATTTTCTTAAACCTAAACTCAGGCCTCGCCTTGAACTTAGCACAGTCACCAGTTCCCTGTAATCGGATTGCGCTGAAAACAATATGACTCACATTAGATAGAGATAAGAATGTCATTGTTGGGAAGAGCCATTAGCTCGTCCACTCAACACCTGTTATATGTATGCCATTACCAGAAACGTCTTTGTTCACAGTTTGCCTTTAAAACTTTATGAGACATAGAATACGTCTTACCAATAGACACTGCAGAGTTTTCTTGGTCACGATGTGCTGATATTTCTCATTCATGAAGGGCCGAATTAGGTTTTCTCTCCATTTACAAGTCGGTGTAATGCGTTTACCTGAGAAGGAGCCCAGCAGGATTTCTCCGTACCTTTGACGGTGGTCCGCCAGGTCAGCTTGATAATAGGATCGGCGCAATACCAGTATCCTTTTACAGGCATCCGCATGGAAAAGACTCGGGGGTTGTAGTAAAACACATGATCAAAGCACCATCTTCTTCGACCACTGAACAGCACGTATGATAGAGTATATTTTGGTTAGCATCGTCATTATGTAGCCGACAGTCTGAGACAATATCCTTTACACAACACGGAGACAGCTACATCGCACCGTCTATTTTTCTCTGGTGATCATTGATGAGACTTAGCCCACACTGGGGAATGACGCTGTTATTTAGGTTAACGGCTATCCAAGACGACAGGCCGATCAGTTCTGCAACGCCTCTGTCTGTCACTCATACAGGTAGCTATGAGCTAAGTACTGCTGCGCAGTGGAAGTCCACGCAACTATCCACGCCTTTAACTCAGCATGAGCGCAAGACCCTTCTCCAACACATTGCCTGTCTCCTTAACCTGTCACTGTCTTATATAACCAAGATGCCCAGCAAAAGCTAATTTAAGGTCAACAACTGCACTCCACTAAAATATTCTTCGCCACGTTACCAAGAGAGTATAGGAAGATCAACTATCGTGGTACAGCCAGGTCAGTATACTGTCCACAACTAGTGGTCGTATTCAGTGGAGTCGCTCACAGCATCTGACCCATACCTTCCGCTCTCACACAAGTCTTAGTGTCTTACGCTAGCAGTGCGCATGCCCACATTTTTTGCCACGACTAACGCTGTTTGATACCATCGTCGTACGTATTTGTGAAAATGTCCTCAGCGGAAACTTGAACATGTGGCCAGTAAATGAAATGGTTTCACAATTATCCTTGGCCTTAGCAAAATTAGCATATGCGAATTCCCAGAAAATTTAATAAATAGATATTTAAGTGTCATTCCTTTATTTTCACAGATCTTTTAAGCGGTTCAGGAGGAGGAGGTATAGGTTAGCCCTAACTGCAGCATTATGCAGTCAGCTGGTACAGACCACAGCAGTGATCTACTGGGCACTCTGATGATGCTAACAACTCTTACATACATTTTTCTCGATATCTAACAGAGTACAAGAATACCTAGTTCATATAACTGTGGCTATATGCACATTAGATCGATAGTTCTAAAAGAACACAAAAAATGTATTGTTGTAGATTGATGAATCAATACGTTATAACACCTCTTAGGACTTTCTGTCCACATTTACTTAACACTTCATCCCGATGGTACTGCCTGTACGCAGCTGGCTAGCGTAGTTACGTAAGCCAGCTGTAGTCTACATCAGACATGGAGGTGGATGGCCACTGCTGTCCATTACCCTGACAAGCTTGCCTCCATGGACATTGTGTCATCCCAAGAGCAATTAAGCAGACTTTCATCACTGGTACAGGCGGAATGTTAGGCCTATGGCTTGATGATAAATCTACGGTCTTAGAGAGGCAATCTAATTAGGAGCGAAACAATAAGCTCGTGGGAACACTACACGGCTACTAAGGAATCAGGTCTCCCGCATTGCAGGCGACTGCTTGCTTACCGCAAAACCTTCCGCTGACAATTACCATAGCGGCTGTTTAATGTGGGGGCATTTCCTGGAAATGGTCCGATGGGCGTTCGTTTGAAAGAGGTGAAGGAGGTGGTAATAACACTGACAAGAGTCAAAATAAAGGTGAATGATTGGGCATAGCTTAACCAAACTGCTACCCGTGATTACACGGAATGAAGAAAGCGTAGCAGCTAAATTTGTGCGAGGTCAGACTGTGGATAATAAACTATAATGTTTCTTACATATATAAGACTCAAATTGTCCGATGGTTTACTGTGAACAAGATAGTATAAGTAACGAAAAAATACAGTTTTCAAGAATGGTTAACGTATAAAGAAATAAATAAGTAAATACACTGATAAAATAAATAAACAAATAAATTAAAATAAAGTTACAGCGGCTATATTAATAATGATGTAGGTGAAGATGAGTAATGTGTGAACGACAGAGAAAACTAAAACAGAAACGGGCAATTTGTGTGTAAGTCACAAAATTGACAAATCAGATTAATACTCATAATAGATTAAGGAAAAAGCCTATTTACTAGTATTCTGCAATTTCCGAGAATCGTTCCAGACAATATTTTCTAGTGGACTTTACAGTTCGCTGTGTGTGCCGCGTACCTAGCGCCGGTCTCCAGAAGGCAAATGAAACTGTGGGTTATTTAGTGCTATTACAGTTGGCTATCTCTTCCAGTGCCCCCTTGTGTCTGACAATAATGCGTGTCCAGGGGCTTACTGGGAAATAGCTCTCAGTTTACTAGTGTGAAGATTTGTTTCAAATTTCGTATCATTGACGTAAGGAAGAGAAATGATTCGCTCTCAGTAGAAATTAATAGACATCCCTCCGGCAAACACGATTTCATTTGAAAGCAATTTTAAAGATTTGTTACAATTGTCAAATTGTCAATGGAGTTGTTCATTTAAGTGTGAAATTAGATGGCCTCCTATAAAATAGGACGTAAACAACTTAACTGCATTTAGAGATACAAAACATACCTGAACTAAAACACCAGTCTGAATATACTCTAAAGAAGGACATCTAGCTTTCTCGGGTTAGGAGTTTTGTGGCTTCCAAAGGGTTGTGTCACTGGTTTGACTGAGGCTTTACGTCAGGAGTTAGGGCTGCGGTTTCCATCAAGTTATGCCGCTGATTTGGCTGTGGATATACGTCAGGAGTCAGTTTGTCAGGGCTGTGGTTTCCATTGGGTTGTACTGCTGGTTTGGCTGTGGATATACGTCAGGAGTCAGTTTGTCAGGGCTGTGGTTTCTGTTGGGTTGTACTGTTGGTTTGGCTGTGGATATACGTCAGGAGTCAGATTGCCAGGACTGTGGTTTCTGTTGGGTTGTACTGTTGGTTTGGCTGTGGATATACGTCAGGAGTCAGATTGCCAGGACTGTGGTTTCTGTTGGGTTGTACTGCTGGTTTGGCTGTGGCTTTACGTTGCCAGGGCTGTGGTTGCTATCGGGTTGTACCTCGGGTTTGGCTAAGACTTTACGTCAGGAGTCAGTTTGTCCGGGCTGTCGTTTCCATCGGGTTGTACCGCTGATTTGGCTGTTGCTTTACGTCAGGAGTCAGTTTGCCAGGGCTGTGGTTTCTATCGGGTAGTACTACCAGTTTTACTTTGGCTTTAATTTAGGAAAGAGTTTGTCAGGGCTGTGGCTTCCATCGGGCTGTGCAGCTGGGATGGTTGTGACTTTACGTCAGGAGTATCAAAATCATACAGGCGTTAGGCCAAAAAACGGATAGAGGCAAGCGGTAAAGCAAGCACGTGCTCTAAGCTCTAAGGTACTCTAAGCCTATGAGCGATGAGAAAATATGCACAAAGGGAAATGTCCACCTGTATACTCGATGGAATACCATGGGTACGGGTGTTTTTGATTAGGTAGACATATCCAAATGGGGTGTAGAATTCTTCCGAATTTTATTAGAAAAGCTAATTTTTGGTTGCAAATATGATTTGGGGAGTGATACGTAGATATATGAAGAGCTTTACTATACCAATGTAAGTACTGGTAGACTAATCAGTCATCCAAACCCGTCAGGGATTATATCTCGGAAGACATTTACAATTTTATTGAATTTTATCCTATTGACAAGATGATATGCGGAATAAATGTTTGTATGTATTAGACAAATACAGATATTGTTGTTGTTGTTGAGTGAGGCTCATCGATGTGAAAGTCCCTGTGGGCTAGTAATTGTCTCCACAGTGGTTGTACAACACTATTCCGTGGGAGGGCATGCATCGCCCCTACCTAATAGCTTGACTTAGCTAATGGACATTTGCTGGAAGCAGTGACAAACCAACGGAATAGCTGTCAACGGTGTTGATTGTTACAGGCAATCTTCGGACTAAATCACTCAGTTCCTCACCAAGACCTTTCTCGCTTCTACGCGGACACAGAGTATTACAAAGTTACCTTACCTCTCTAATCTAGAAGACAAATGGGTGCGTGAACATCCTAGCACAAACAGAAGAGTAGAGGAAATGAGCGCAGTCTTCCTATCACTTCACTTCGCATTCTAATGACACGGAAATTCCACTCATGCAATGAGATATGCCATTTATTTATCCTCTGGCGTTCTGTTTCAGAAGAGTGGCGATGTTCCAACGTTTGCCTACCATTTAATCGGCATCGTTAAGTTGACCAAGATTACAGAGAAATGGTGCGAAGCAAAACGACATTCTTGATAAATCATCTAGAAAAAATGCATGTACGTTTGACTTTCCTTAGATTTTCTCCACAGACCCCCAACGCATTCACCTCAAACTTGCTGGGTGTACTGGTAAGTATCCAAAGAAGTACTGTATTGCGTATTCGAAATGTGAATCTTTCACCTTTAAATGCATGTTTTCTTTACCTGTGGATTGGATACTATATAAAGGAGAAGTATGCCATCTACACGGTTATGAAGGTATGAAAAATTTTCAGCGAACGACTAATTGGTAAATTGTGTGAATAATTTGGAATGGGTGAGTTTGGTGTATTACTGACTGGGGAAAAGTGCAATGAAATAAAATAATGTATGTAAATGTGAGTACATGGAAAGAGCATTCACTCTCATATCTATTGCCGGAATCAAGGGGTGGTAATAACTGTCTAATTATCAAAATAATAAATCAGACTCTGTAATTATTGAATGGCTGCTGCAGTGTTGTTTGCTTTGTTGTTGACATTTAACAATATGGCCTTGCAGCTGGCTGGCAGGGTGATGGAGATAAACAGACGGCTTTACTATAATGTTATAACACTCTCCCTCCCTCCCTCCCCGACCCTCTTCGTTCTCACCTCCTTTTGCGATGCTCTCGACGACGGATAATGAGTTTAGGTGGTGCGGGTCAAACAAGAATCCCCGACCATGATTAAAGGGAGAGATATATTGGCGGATAAATTACTATCTGTGATTTGCCGGCTAAGAGCTGCCTGGTGCGCTCATGTAATAGTCTTACGTGGTTTCTGATGTGCCACTTGTCCTCCTGCTCTTGTTATTGGGGTCTATCTAGTCACAGACAAATGTACAGGGAGAGACCAGGAACCAGTCCAGCTGAGGCCAGCTAGACCAGAGCTGTCAGCGGACAAACAACTGTTCATGCTGGGGTACTTAAACACTTAAAACCTTCATGAATGCGGCCCTGGGATGAGGATAGGCAATAACTGTACCTCAGATGTCTTCTCACTCAAAAACTTGCATACTTATAATGAGTTATATATGGTCAAACAAGCCTCGTGATCAATACTCCTGAGCAACGATTCCAACTGATTTTGGCTACTAGGATACACTAAATCAATGAGACGTTCACAGCTCCAGCTTAGCTGACAGCAACATGCAAGATGAGCCCAGGCCGACCCACACTGCATGCTCATGTCTTCAGTGTATAGGGGCTAATCAAAGCTTACAGCTATTGGAGGCTATTGAAATGCCCGACATCGTCGCATACAGCTTGTGTGTGTACAGCTATATGCTCCTTCGGCGGCATTCCGCTAACCTTGAGGTCGACTTGTTTTATCATAGCCATTTTCACACAAGATAAAGGAAACTCCATGGAATTTGAAAAACAATTGTTAGTATTGCTTCAAAAATAAAAATATAAAGTAAAACACCACGTGTTTCATCCCACATCTTACACAATAAACTCGTGCAGATAACATTTTGTACACAAGTTTTGGTAATAATTACATGTGCATACGCAGAAAGCATTTACCATCCCCTCCATTATACCACACGGTACCACATAGGCTGGCAGCCTTACTTGGTCGCCATGGTACGCATCATGGGTGCAAATTTACCATCCCCTCCATTATACCACACGGTACCACATAGGCTGGCAACTTCACTTGGTCGCCATGGTAAGCATCATGGGTGCACATTTACCATCCCCTCCATTATACCACACGGTACCACATAGGCTGGCAGCCTTACTTGGTCGCCATGGTACGCATCTTGGTTTCAAATTTACCATCCCCTCCATTATACCACACGGTACCACATAGGCTGGCAACTTCACTTGGTCGCCATGGTAAGCATCATGGGTGCACATTTACCATTCCCTCCATTATACCACACGTTACCACATAGGTTGGCAGCCTTACTTGGTCGCCATGGTAACATCTTTGGTGCACATTTACAATCCCACCTATTATACCACACGGTATCACTTAGACTGGCAGCCTTACTTGGTCGCCATGGTAACATCTTGGGTGCATATATACAATCCCACCCATTATACCACACAATTGGTCGCCATGGTATCATCATGGCTGCACATTTACCATTCCCTCTATTAGACCACACGGTACCATATAGTCTGGTGGCGTTACGTGATCGCCATGGTAACATCATGGGTGCACATTTACCATTCCCTCCATTATACCATATGGTACCATATAGTCTGGCAGCCTTACTTAGTCGTCATGATAACAGCATGGCTGCACATTTACCATTCCCGCCATTAGACCACACGGTACCACACAGGCTGGCAGCGTGATCGCCATGATAGCATCATGGGTGTAATGGTATGAGTGTTTTGTTAAACCTGCCTCAAGACGGTAAAGCTTTCTTTCGGAGGTTATTTCTTGTACTGTATCATTGAATATACGTGGAATACAGTATCAAAAACATTCACTGCATTAGCGAAGCGGAGAGCAGGCTAATGTTTTGCTCTGTTGCACAGATGTTCAGCCGGAACACAATTAATGGAACAAAAATAGGGCTGAGCGGAATCATAGTACCGGAACTGTGAAAGTTAACCGACATATGAGAACATCTCGTGGTGCCGTCACAACTCATTGGCGGTTAGAATTATCAATACACAGGAAGAAGATTTTGTCAGCTGTCAGTCTCAAACAAAACAGGCCAAAATGAACTTCGCCCGCAGATATGCAAATGTATGTAAGAACCAGTCAGCCTTTAATGGCTGTCAAAGCTGGTATGGTTGCCCCGTGTACCCTGGTTGGCGGGTGGGTGGTAGAGGAGACCACGGTCACGACCCTTCGATCCCGTCTTTGCTACACCCCGAGGTTAATATGCCAAGAAATGATACAGGAAGCTTATCCGATAATTAGCTCTAGACCACAGAGCCAGGCCGCCTCGGACAGTGCACAGTATCGGACGGAAGCAGGTGCTCCCTGCAGCTATGTGAATAAAGGCTTGTTCCGGTCCCTAAGTTCGCGTGAGTGCAGCCTTTGTTTGACTGATCACCGCCCAAGGGCCGAGCCATTCTGAAGGCTGCATGATACCCCAACCGATATATCCTGATTTATTACTAACAAAAGCACTGTGAGCACCATTGTTAGTGCTATAAGAAAATGGTGATATACATCAAAACGCGTGCCTCTGTTCTAGATGTAGATGAACGAATACGTTATGTGACATAAAACAGACTAAACATCAGAATATGGTATGTGATGTTTGGATTAAACACAGACTACACATCAGAATATGGTATGTCACTTTTGGACTAAACACAGACTACACATCAGAATCTGGTATGTGATGTTTGGATTAAACACCGACTACACATCAGAATATGGTATGTGATGTTTGGATTAAACACAGACTACACATCAGAATATGGTATGTCACTTTTGGACTAAACACAGACTACACATCAGAATATGGTATGTCACTTTTGGACTAAACACAGACTATACATCAGAATATGGTATGTGACGTTTAGACATATCACAGACTACACATCAGATTAAGGTATGTGACGTTTGGACATACCACAGACTACACATCAGAATATGGTATGTGATGTTTGGATTAAACACAGACTACACATCAGAATATGGTATGTCACTTTTGGACTAAACACAGACTATACATCAGAATATGGTATGTGACGTTTAGACATATCACAGACTACACATCAGATTAAGGTATGTGACGTTTGGACATACCACAGACTACACATCAGAATATGGTATGTGACATATGGTATGGTAATGTGAGAAATGTGTAATTGTTGCCTGGATATTGATGACATTTCCATTCGTCATGTGTATGTTTATTGGCCACCCTGTCAACGTTATTGGCCACCCTGTCAACGGTATTGGCCACCCTGTCAAAGTTATTGGCCACCCTGTCAACGGTATTGGCCACCCTGTCAAAGTTATTGGCCACCCTGTCAACGGTATTGGCCACCCTGTCAAAGTTATTGGCCACCCTGTCAACGTTATTGGCCACCCTGTCAACGGTATTGGCCACCCTGTCAAAGTTATTGGCCACCCTGTCAACGGTATTGGCCACCCTGTCAACGTTATTGGCCACCCTGTCAACGGTATTGGCCACCCTGTCAAAGTTATTGGCCACCCTGTCAACGGTATTGGCCACCCTGTCAACGGTATTGGCCACCCTGTCAACGGTATTGGCCACCCTGTCCACGGTAGCCATGGCTTTTATTTTTTTAATTTATTAACTTATTTATGTCAAGTGTTATATGTGTTTATCGGAATGTCATCTACGGACAACATAACATTTGTACGTTTCATAAAAAAGACAACTTAAAATCGTATTTTAAAATTGTGTGCCATTGTTTGAAGAGTTTTTGATATTTACCTGTATTATATCCAAAATGATTGTTTTAATGCACCATGTTTTTTCACCGATGTCTGCGTTTGGTACCAGATTAGCTGTTAATTTGTTTAGTTACATGGATAAATTTCACATTATTATCACATGAAAAATATCTTTACGTCATTATATCAAAATATGGCGAATAAATACTTTTCAATCTGAAGATCTGACAGGACTTTTCTTGGGGAAAAAATCTTTAAACTCGGTTGGAGATTTTGTTTGAATACAGTTTTCCTGGACGACCTTTAGTTAATGTTTTGTTTTCTCCTCAGTCCACCGTTTATCATTTGGGTTTCTTATATCCACACTGCACATGGTTAGACTAAATGATTTGTAAACTGACAAAGGCTCGATATTAAGTAAATCAGGCAACAAACGCATATGTGATGCGACGTGCACTTTTTCTCTCCAAACCATCGACAACGCAGCCTCCTTGAAAGCTTAAATGGAGCATTGTTCTACAATTTTGTCAAAGTGTAATCAATCATAGGGATGGGTTTGAGGAAGAGAAATGAGGTTCGATGAAGCGATCAATGTGTCAGAATTTGTCAGTCCTTGTTGTTTCCGTGAGGATAGATTTGTTCTGATATGTCACAGCCACTGCTGGTTCTAGCCTGAGCCACACTCTCCGTCCATCCACAAAGCTTAGCAGAAGTCCTGGACGAATCCATTGCCATTCTACATATGGACTCGCCCAGAAAAAGTTAACTTTACTTGGACGTCTATTTATAATAATTTCTTTTCTGAAGCCATTGAGCTATAAATATCACTATCAGATCAAAGGCTTATTGGCTTGGAAGAAGGGTAGACTTGGGATATGCTTTATGATTTAGTTGTCGCTCATTGCTGTGAAAGCTCACAGGCAGTCTGACTAAACTGATGGATGGATATGTGACATCTCACGTCAGATGTGAGCTAGATTCTGTAATTAACGTCCCGATTACGTAAACAAGAAGAGTAGTCGATGTCTGGAATGCGGACACATTCGGCCATCTGTTGCTGTCGGCAGTAATCTAGCTGAAGGAAGCTGGGTGAAGTGATGCCGATACTCAGTACATTTTAATGGCAACATAATATATGCATTCACTGACATTTATTCCATTTTGTGATGCACTATAATTGAAATATCGCATTTCCCGAAACACGATGTGGTCTGTGATTTCGATAAAGATAAATTTTTCGGCATGACTTTCCATCGATTGAATGTGTGTTCAGTGGCCGGTCCGGAGACTTGGTGGAAGTGAGACAGAACACATGGATCATGAGGTAGATTCTGAAACAAATATGGTCAACAAAAACATGTAATCCAGTCTCAACTGTTTTTGCTTTGAGCACCTCTCCTCCTCTCCCCCCTCCAACGTGGTAGAGGTGGGGAGAAGAGAGAAAAGAAACAGCACAGTAACAATGACGCCGTGTAAACGGTCTGTCGTCAATCCACAGCTCCGTACGTACTAGAATATGAAACATTTAATAATACAGAGCGCATTAAGCTGCCTCGTCGGCTTCTTGTTGTTGTGATAGAGACTTCCTGGATTTGCATAGCCGATGACTTCCTAAAAAAATCGAAGTCTAGGCTGGTGGCGAAAACTGCACACGTAAGACAAAATATCGATTATTTAGGTTTTGTTAATTTCAATACGAGCCACCAT
This sequence comes from Liolophura sinensis, assembly GCF_032854445.1. Classification (NCBI taxonomy): domain Eukaryota; kingdom Metazoa; phylum Mollusca; class Polyplacophora; order Chitonida; family Chitonidae; genus Liolophura; species Liolophura sinensis. Next base: position 2,492,028 of record NC_088295.1, read on the forward strand.
ATTGAACACTTCCATAGAAACAATTAATAGCAAGATGGTCAGTAATTATGTAGCGAGAGGTTGTTCTGTATCACAATTGATATTTCTTACGCCTTCCTGGTCCTATTGGTGTGAACTGGAGAGGAAGGAATGGTCTGGCACCTCTCAATGGTTGTGACGACAAAGCCTGCAATGCTATGCCAGCGAGCTGATTATGTAGACAACGGACCAGTGACAGGTTATTAAGCCTGCTAGAGTTAGACGTAAGACAAATGGGAAGTCTGTCTATTTCTCTTTACAACCACCATTACTGCCCTTGACTGCCCGTTGACCAGGTCGTTAGAAACCACTCCGCACTGTTTTAGGCTTGACTTGCAAACCCCGTAGGACATGTGACGAGTAGAGTGGCAGGCGCTGAGCCCAACATCCCCTTTATTGCTTTCTGCACAAGATATCTCAACAGACTTGATTCTCACGCGGCTCCCAGACTTCAATCTTACTGCTGATTTTGGTCGATCTCTAACGAAGCCTAAAACGAACAGCCTTAAGATGTTTTCTTATCTTAACCTGCTCTGACCATGTTGGCAGAGTTTCCGCATCTTGAACATTTGACAGGAGTCGTCTGTTGCCACTTCTCCCACAGCGCTCCTTGCTTATGCTTGCTGAAATCACACCGATACACAACTGCCTGTCATTTTGTAAATTTCAACACCTGCTGCGTTCGCCATTAGAATCTCGTCTGTTCACGCGTGATCCACAGTTTACACAAGTTCGGCTCGGCAGTGGAAACGTCTTTACGTAAACGATAAACACACGAAGGCTGGCAGATTGTTGCTACGTCATGTAGATTAGAACCGGTTACATATTCAAGACACGCTATACAGGTTAATTAAGGAAATAAATACAACGTGGATTAACATTAGATAAATGTCTCAAAAACTTTCATCTATATTTTTGTTAAATCCTACGTGTTTGAGTAAAATATGAATGATGTTCGCGAAAGCAATAGTTGCTTTGCACATTGTGTTAAGTAACCAGCGGGCAATACTTGCTTTGTACTTCGTGTTAAGTAACCAGCAGGCAATACTTGCTTTGTACTTCGTGTCAAGCAACCAATGGGCAATACTTTCTTTGTACTTCGTGTCAAGCAACCAATGGGTAATACTTGCTTTGTACTTCGTGTTAAGCTACCAATGGGCAATACTTTCTGTGTACTTCGTGTCAAGCAACCAGTGGGTAATACTTGCTTTGCACATTGTGTTAAGCAACCAGTGGGCAATACTTTCTTTGTACTTCGTGTCAAGCAACCAATGGGCAATACTTTCTTGCCAAGCAACCAATGGGCAATACTTTCTTTGTACTTCGTGTCAAGCAACCAATGGGCAATACTTGCTTTGCACTTCGCGTTAGCAGCCAATGGATAATACTTGCTTTGTACTTCATGTTAAGTAACCAATGTGCAATAGTTGATTTTCATTTCGTGTTAGCAGCCAATGGACAATACTTGTTTTGTATTTCGTGTGAGCAGCCAATGGACAATAGTTGCTTTCTACTTCGTGTTAAGCAGCCAGTTTACAGTGGTTGCTTTGTGCTCCGTGTGATGAATGAGAAGTGGTTTAAGTGTTGTTTTGTTTTATCTGTTTTACCCAATGGTGTCGCCTGGGATAGGCCACAGTGCACTAGTCTAATGTGAGCAGTGTAATAGGGTTATTACATATTTCGCACCTTAACACGTATAAAGCTAATATCCCCGTCAGTTCGTGTGGGTACTGCTAAAAAGTTCTAGCTACGTGGACTCCATCGCCATCCAATGGCTAAGAGAATGAATGCCCAATAATTTTCTCGACGACTTATTGCTCACGCTGATGTTGAGTATGATGGTTGACCTCAACCAGAGAGTGTTGCTCTCCTTTTCAAGTATCAGTGGTCCCCCAGGAAGCTGACGGGTCGCTACGGAGAACTGGTTTCACACAGAGTCATCAATAATTCCCAGCCCCTTGGGACACCATCTTCACTACCCACCGACAGGAAAGGCCAGTGGTTCGCTCCGGCTCTTAGAACACTCTATAATTTCTGGTAGTGGGCGACATCCCGAGACCATAACCGTCATTAGATGCAAGAGAAAGGGGTCTTCTGTACCCGATGGCCAACAAGTGTAAATAAAGACACACATGGAATTTGGTGAGCCAATCCACTTTACATGGACCTCAGTCGATGTATATTCATGGACTCTGATAGGCTTCTACAATTACAAGATTTCTACATTTAGCTTTAATAAAATGAGTCCCGAAGTATCCCACTAAAAGAACAATAGAAAGGCTTCCTCGCAAAAAAAATCCCTGTAAACGAAACCTTACAGGTGTGAATTGAAGAATTTTCAATAAGCCTTCCCGGTAACTTTAAACAAGGAAATACCTGGTGATGAAAACAAGTTTCATCAGCAGTGGTTAATTGTTTGTGATATCAGCAAAAAGGATTGAGCGGGTCATAACTGAGTTCAGCTGGAAATATGATTCTGATAGGTAACAGAACCCTCTAGGTTTTCCCGACCTGTGAGGTGGCGAATTTAAAACCGTCTCTTGTTGAACAGTATTCGGCTTACCACAGGGGTGCTAATCAGCTGGTGACATTTGCAGGCCCTGGCTACTGATCCTATCAGCGCTGGGGACCACATTACAAGTATAAAGCAGTCAAATAATTAGTGCGAGGATTAGAGTCGGTTCACATGTAGTATCGGGTTACAAGCGGTAATACAGGAGACATACACGAATTAATTATAACAGTGTCAAATCTCATAGTTCATCGAAATATGCACTTGCCATTTCCACGAAAGCCTCCCCTATTAGGACGGTCTGTTTTCTGACAAGGCTACAGCGATTTCCGCTGTAAGTGGATAAATCCTGCGCAGCTACTAAAAACCTTCCCGAATTTCCGCCGCGTTGGTGCAGATGTTACTGACTGTTTTATGTCACGTTCTCACAGACATCGTATCTGCTTTAGATCTTATTGTCTTAGCTTGTACAGAACCTGTGCACATGGCTGGAACAACGCATGGCATTGTTAACACGATATTGAATGGTTACTGCTTAGTTCCACTGGGGAAATGTACACAGGTGTTACAGGGACAGCGAGTTCTGGTTCACCACTTTGTGGGTAAGGACAGTTTGTGGTGCTATCTCGAATACGAGTAGAAATAAAACATCATGATGTCTTACATTTTTCTGAGAAAAGCTGGAGAATATCATGTAATCTGAAACAAAGAATATTTTACATATTTCCAGGTATATTGTCGCCATCGGATGGAGTATTTTTCACGTAACTGACTTGTTATCCCTAGTTTTTATACAGAGACGCGGACCACATTTATTGTATGCAGATGGCCCATACAAGTGATTGTTCCTATTCTGACCCGGTGACATAATTATGTTTATTACGCTTTATTTGAGTTTGCCTACCAACATATACGCTTTAGTTTTCTAAGAAATTTTGATCAGCAGATTAAAAATAGAAGTCATTCCGTTTGAGGGTATGCGTGGCAAGAATTGAAAATTCGCACTCGTTATGAATGTGCACGATCGGACATGCGGTTTGATAGATGGCGTAAAATAGGGGATGTGACTGTCAGAGAAAAAAGAGGTATGGTAAGTGAAATTCTGCAGGGTTTTGTGTGATCCAAAGTGGCTGTCTATCCACTCCTGCTCGAGCCTTTGTTCAAACTCTGGTTCGGATGTCCCCATGCATACGTTACGGTAAGATTGTGTATAGTGAATAATTACTGCTGTAGTCACAGGACATGCCATAGACAAGAGCTCCCATCACCATCTCAGTATGTGTTCAATAGCACGCATGATGCACGTGTTTGGACTTTCAATTCTCCTCTGTCTGTTGTCGCTATAAGACAACTGAAAACCCTCACGAAGCCTTGCTGGCTATAGGGCAATTCGGAAACATGTACAGTGTATGGTCTCCTCTGGTCATAGCTTACACAGGCATTTCCCCGAGAACCCTTTGTTGTGTGTTGAGTGGACGCCGTACTTACACTAAGTAACACGTGCTAACATCACGTAACCTGTGCGTCTCTCACTACCATGCAGTAGAGCAGTCCTTACGTTTAACTATGCTTTGTGCGAATCAAGTGTTCTTTACCACTTATAACATCCAGGCTGCTCCGAAATACCTCCCGGAAAAAAGCTGTTAAAATCTATAAGCGCCTGAGGCTGCGCAGCTGAAGAGCGTCATCAAAGACAGTGCTTATCGTTTTTCATACGAGGATGCTGTCAAAGGAATGTAATTAGCTATTACTGTCATTAAACTGACGGGCTGTTCGATAAAGCTTAATCAATATTCTTTTAAACCAAAACTCGTTACGTCGATTTCGGTCTGGACGAAATTTAACGGTTATTGACACAAAACATGGTTGCCTCCAAGGTTTGTGCTCAGCTCTGGCTGTCATCCTTTCTCCCACCTGACATACTTATGAAGTCACGATCAGACGTTTCTCGGACAAGTGTGCACATGGCAAAATAAGTACCGTCCTAAATAACGTCATACTTTTGAGGCTTTACCATAAATAGACTCCGTAAATGTCGCTTAAAATGTTGACTTTTGCATGACTATGGTTAAGGATAAGAAAATGGTTTATAACTTTCAAGTTGATCAATGTTGGTTTGTTGTTAAATGCTTGTGATGTGAGTTTATGAAGACAGCATAATGATGCAATGGTTGGCTGGATAGAGATGTCAAGCTTTGGAGCCTGCACCTTGGGAAATTATTTCTGGATCTGTCGTAATGTTTCACAAATAGTTCGTCAAGCTCGGGAATGTCTGTGTCGCCTGGTGAACCCTGATCAAAGAAACATACATCTGTACACGCAGACACAAACTGGCCACGTCTCATTCGGCAGCCTTGTTACTGGGGGATTTGCCACGTTTGAAGAGGGTTACCTTCAGATAAACCGAGGAAATAACTATTACTTTGGCCCGAAATTGAAATCAATATCAGAGGCTGTGCTTTACGCCTTTTGATCCTTCCTGGTATTGATTACATATACTCGCAATGGTCTTACTTCTCATCCTGTCAAACAAACACCTTTGCAATCCGGCATTTGTTGATGGTTGCCGATACCACCCCTCCCTCCCCCCACAAGGTGATAAGTATATCTAACATAAAGGTCACTGGAGTTACAATGACAGTTTAAGATTGGTAAAGTTGCCAGAGTGTTTTCTGATAATATAAGGTTTCTTCATTTGTTGCCATTCGTGTTGGAGAAAGGCAAGGAGGGCGAAGGTGACACGGCCAGAATCGAGCGCCGCTGGCCAACTCCAAGAATATTAGCGATCCACGGAGAATGTCAATAGCTGTCAACACAATCACAGAGCTAGAACTGTCAAGAGCTCGTCGCCAAAGTGAATTATAATAAGAAGTTATTGCGTTCAGCGATATCTATCGCAAATCCCAGAGTTGAAGAGGAGACGACAGCATATGGCACTTGGAGAATTCTTCAGTTCCGGTGAAGCTAATGGCGGCTGGTATTTATACTAGAGTTATCCAGCACAGCGACACACTGTTTATCACCAAAACAGGAAATTATCGGCCAGATCCATTGTAAATGTGGTCGTCTTTCTGGGAGAGTGACCTACCTCAGGATATGACCGCCATTAGCTCCGTCCTCTACCGCAGTAGCCTTAACCCCCTTCAATGCTATCTCCAAACCCCCAGACACGTAAAAAACGTTTGAATACACGCCTGTTCAACACTATCGTGTTTCTTGAAAAGAGTCATCGCATTTTCCCATATTATCCGACTTCACTTTACCGTACGGACGGTCTCAGTCGCCGAGCTAGCTTATCTGGTCTAAACAAACCAATCTAAAGTGGAGGCAAACTCACGTACAATATTTTTTTCACTGTGCACACTCTTCACAACCTCATGTTTAGTTAGTAAGTCATGCAGAAGAGGCTTGTTATAGTCTCACATCGGAAAGGTTTATATACGGTTCATCTACTGGAAACATGACCAGTTCCCTCATCAGGCGTTCCAAGGAACGTAAGATTCTCCAGCTGCTAGCCAACATAGCGCATTAACACGATCATTCAAGCATATGCGGAAATAAATAATCGTATCACGTCATTCTGACTAGGTTTGACAGAATCTGAGTTATTACGAAGTGGTCGGGCAATTAAAGGTGACAAACATAAGATTGCACCTGCAGTTTCATCTGTCCTTCAGACATCTGTCCTTCAGACGACTGACCAATTAATCGAGGTATTCATTTGTTTTATTCTATGTGTCATAATAATATTCGACGAAGGACCATAAGCTCACGCACTTTCAAGCTATAAGTCTTCAGAAGTTGTTTGATGTTTCACCTTGGTGATGTTTGATGCGTTTAAGCACTATTGATATTTCAGAAGAATCAAACAATGTGATTGAAGAAAGGCTCCCTCCGTAATGGAGACGTTGATGTTATTGACTAGGGTTAGTTTGATTAAGCGCTGCGATCGGTTTAGACACGCCGCTAGATGTGAGGATGTCGTGCACCCTTTACAACAGCTCCACGTGTTAGTTTCCCTGGGGAAAACAAAACCTGGCTGAATGCTGAAGTCAGAAAGGTTTTCTACTGTTTGGAATGCACGAGTAATTTGGTGTTTTTTGTCGCTACGCCGAGCCGACTGCAGGCCAATGTTTGGTCAGGATCTCGTGGCAGGCATTAATGGCAAACAGCAAAAGCTTCTTCTTGAGAAAACCATTGACACAAAAGTCTTATAGGAGAGGGAATTACCCCTGATATATGGCAATCTCCTGTAATTTCACCCTTCAGATTGTTGAAATAATATTGGCAGTTAAACAGTTCCCAAGTCAAAACCTGTTGACCCTGGGCTTGGAGAGTCTTAGGGTTCCAGAGGGCTCCTCATGGTCAATATGCATATGTTTAACTTTGGCCTCTAAATCGCAGAGGAACTTCACCATCACGAACAGTCTGGATTGAAGGACTTCGTCGGTCTGATCAATTTAAGATGGCGGAGTAAAATGATACGGAAATCCGAGCCAGTCTTCCGTCGACAGGCCCCATAACACCAAATTGATTCCCATGTTCGCTGGCTTCTGGAAGCTTATGCCAAGACGGCATAACCTGATTATTAATCAACACGACACCGGAAAGCGTAGACTAGAAGAAGCCACATACCCCATTAACATGTTTGCCTTGTTAAACAACGTTTCAAAATCGCATCTATATTCCCATCGTGAGGAAATTTGGCTTTTAGTGCAAATGTACTTGTAGTCTGAGTGGCCAAAGGTTTGACACAGTTTATATTTAAGCTGTCTCACTAGGAGTTGCTTCTGATCACACAGAATCATACAGAAATTGAACTGAAGGGAAAATATCAGGATTTACGTTCGAAGGTTTTTGAAAGAATTTTACCAGTATCAACAAAGTCTCCACTGTAGTTGACATATTTTATTGTTTTACAATGTAGTTAAAACTTCCATTCTCACAAAACTGTCTCATAGATATAGATAATGGTAAATTAAATTAATAAAAGGCTGATAATTAAATACATACGGCTCCATAATTCAGATTGAACGTTGTTATGTAGTCTGTTCTTTCTGTCTGAAAACGGTTTAGAATTAGCAGTAGTTAACACACAGGTAAAATGTATTTGCACACGGGTAAGTGTTTGACTGTAAAATGTTCCTGTTGATACCATCACGGAAGTATTAACAGATGTGTTTATACCAGAAAGACATTAATTTGTTCCTGCAGATTTATCTGTATATAGACAATAATTTTTCCGTGGTTTTACATACGGGGACAGCTAATCACCGATACACTTTGGTTTTACATACGGGAACAGCTAATCACTGGTGCACTTTGGTTTTACATACGGGAACAGATAATCACCGATACACTTTGGTTTTACATACGGGAACAGATTTTACATACGGGAACTGCTAATCATTGGTGCACTTTGGTTTTACATACGGGAACAGATTATCACCGATACACTTTGGTTTTACATACTGGAACAGATAATCACAGATACACTTTGGTTTTACATATGAGAACAGATAATCACAGATACACTTTAGTTTTACATCTGAAAGCAGATAATTACAGATACACTTAGGTTTTACATACGAGAATAGATAGTCACAGATACACTTTAGTTTTAAATACGAAAGCAGATAATTACAGATACAATTTGGTTTTACATACGGGAACTGATAATCACAGATACACTTTGATTTTACATACGAAAGCAGATAATCACAGGTACAATTTGGTTTTACATACGAGAACAGATAATCACAGATGCACTTTGTAAATATGGCGCGACCTTTCGATAAAAATGTCAAAACCAAAGGAGTAATATTTTTTTCTATACCCAATTTTTGCGGTTTCGTTTTAAGCGTTGAAGAGTACATAATTCTCATTGCGTCCAATATTCATAGAAGTAGCACATGCACAGAGGCATGCAGAAAAGTAAAAGAAAAAAGACTTTTTGTGGTAGATTATGTTCTGCACAACTTACACGCTAGTGTGGGGAAATGGGGACGGTGCATTTTTCACGGCACTATTCTCAGTAAGCTGTTTAAATGCTCTAAAACTGAATAAAAACTCCTTAGGTTGATAGATTGGTAGATGACGACAGTATTATACTAAGGGATGACATCTTGTTAGTGCGCATAAACATATGTAAGTGCTTTGTCTTTGTGTTGTCATGAATATTGTGATGCAGATCAATAACTGATAATAGATGCTCGAAGATTCCCTGTACTACAGGCACAGCTGGGTCAGGAATAACTGTATTTTCCACTCGGCGATTTAAGGCACCGGGCAACACGCTGAACAGAACTAACAAAAGCAACAATAATGCTCTGACCCAGTGCGTTTACCCCGCGGTTATAGGCTGTTTAACTTACGCATGGATGGGGATCCTCTTGGACAAATGTACCAGGCAGACAGGATCTAAATTAGACCCGTTATATCTAGACTAATCGTAAACTAATGGTTCTGTAATAAATGGGAGCTCGATAGAGAAACTGTGTTCATTGCTTTCGTGCCGCACGCCGCAGCATAAATGTGATCCACGTTTGCAATAAAGTGTCTTCGATTTCCTATAGAACCTGGTAGTTTTATTCTATATTGAATGTGTCCGGCATAAATTTGATTTCCTAACTCACACGAGTAACCGCCCTACTCTCGCAGATCTGATCACGTACCAGCCATGCACACATTTTTACAAAAATAGTTATTTTGCTGTTAACTTCTCGATGTGAACTAAAAATGACATACCCTATACAGGTATAGGTCGACCAGTCACAAAAGAAGGGAAACAATTCCGGAATAAGTGAATATTTTTTGTCTCCTAGTTGAGGACTTATTACTGATCTTTCACAGCCCTTCATTACCTGGATATGATAGATGGCGCTTTAGATTGCGACATAGAAAACTGTAGGTCGGTCGACTGATCAGGAGTGTGGTCAATTCTACAAGGCCGATAACTCCGCTAAATGTGGTGTCCTTTGGGCAATTGGTGGCCAGTGTATGGAACACTGCTGGTATTGCCCAGACGCTTGTTCACATCGGCTCGGTCGGTCAGCTGGCTTCGCCCCCAGGGACAAGGCCGACAGCTCTCTGATGAATGGTCCGTGTGTACAGACGCTGGCCCGGGCAAGAGATCGAAGATGTGGATGGATAACATACACAAAAAAAAACGGTCCTGCGGTCAAAATATGCTGGGGTTGATCACATCGAGAGAACAGATAACCGTCTAATAGACTGTCATGTTGGAACATTTACCAAGTCAAATCAGGAAAACGGAACGGTGACGTACCATGATTGCTTTTCGCTTTGATCTTGGCTGAGGTAAAGATGCACATGAGAGACAACAACGGAAGTCCCATAAACTGACGTGTAGTGTATATTAACACAACTTTCACGCTTTTTATTGTCAAGTAAAAGCAACCTAAGTACTTTACTTATGCACCACAGGTCACAAAATGTCGAAGATCACCCTTTCGACACGCTTCTTTTGAATCACGTGGTCAGCAGGTATTTTAACCTAGATGGCAGTATTTCCCAAAATATGCTGCCAAATTATGGCCTGAAGATATTTTGTAAAAAAATTTTAAAAATTTAAAAATATTCGTTTGCTTAAGAATACTACGGCTGGAAAAGCTAAAGATGACAAAACAATTGACATATAGTGTATGATTTGGAACTAAATGAGCCAATAACTTAGGTATACCAAGGAAAGTCTGTCGACGTGCGCACATATCTGTAAGCCCAGTGGGCTTGGTGTTTCTTTGATATCCCGTGATTGTTACTGCTCCTAGCGTAACATTAAACGATACATGAAACACTTTGGTTTTATTTCTTAATTTGCAAATTATCATGTGTAATAACATATAGCAGTACAAACCAATTTTTTTAACTTTCTCTTTGTGGGGTAAAATGGCTTCAATGTACATTTTTCATAAGGCCCCAGCGGTCAGTCCAGAAGTTAAGTAGCTTGTACCGGTGACGTCAACGATGATCTCGGTATAAAAAGAACACCGTGGGGTACAGAGCAAACGGGTCTGGCCGAATTTGGGCCAGGGGTGTTGGGAACAGACAGAATAGCGCACCGTGTCCACATTGTAGCAACACAGATTACCGGGCGTGGAGCACTTCTGGGGTGTTCACAGAGTTCCAAGCAAAATCACAGATAACGTAATTCATGAACAAATCCTAACGTTGATGGAAAATTCCATAATGTAGAGGGGTAATTAACAGGCATAGAAATTCCTCCAAAATGAAAATTTTTTGAACTTTGATGTGGCAGAGTTTTCTTCACTTGGCCAAGAAACATAATCTTTATTTAAATAGTTCCTTTTTATGTATCCTTTAATATGCACACAGTCGTATTTATGGTCAAGCGTAGACAACAAAACTGCAGTTGATGACGGCTTGTGTGTTTAAGGACATCCTCACAATATGCACACAGTTGTATTTATGGTCAAGCGTACACAACAAAACTGCAGTTGATGGCGGCTTGTGTGTTTAAGGACATCATCAAAATATGCACACAGTCGTATTTATGGTCAAGCGTACACAACAAAACTCCAGTTGATGACGGCTTGTATGTTTAAGGACATCATCACAATATGCACACAGTTGTATTTATGGTCAAGCGTAGACAACAAAACTGCAGTTGATGACGGCTTGTGTGTTTAAGGACATCCTCACAATATGCACACAGTTGTATTTATGGTCAAGCGTAGACAACAAAACTGCAAATGATGACGGCTTGTGTGTTTAAGGACATCATCACAATATGCACACAATTGTATTTATGGTCAAACGTGTACAACAAGACGGCAGTTTATGACGGCCTGTGTGTTTAGGGACATCATCAAAATATGCACACAGTTGTATTTACGATCAGGTGTGAACAACAAGACGGCAGTTGATGGCGGCCTGTGTGTTTAGAGACATTATCGCAATATGCACACAGTTGTATTTATAGTAAAACGTGAACAACAAGACGGGCAGTTTATGGCGGCCTGTGTGTTTAGGGACATCATCAAAATATGCACACAGTTGTATTTACGATCAGGTGTGAACAACAAGACGGCAGTTGATGGCGGCCTGTGTGTTTAGAGACATTATCGCAATATGCACACAGTTGTATTTATGGTAAAAGGTGAACAACAAGACGGGCAGTTTATGGCGGCCTGTGTGTTTAGGGACATCATCAAAATATGCACACAGTTGTATTTACGATCAGGTGTGAACAACAAGACGGCAGTTGATGGCGGCCTGTGTGTTTAGTGACGTCATCACAATATGCACACAGTTGGATTTATGGTCAAGCGTGATGTACAAGACGGCAGTTTTGGGCTGCCTGTGTGTTTAGGGACGTCATCACAAAATGCACACGTTGTATTTATGTTCAAGCGTGAAAAACAAGACGACAGTTGATGGCTGCAGTCGATGGCGGCCTGCGTGTTTAGGGACATCATCACAGTATGCACACAGTTGTATTTATGGTCAAGCATGATGCACAAGACGGCAGTTGATGGCGGCCTGCGTGTTTAGGGACATCATCACAATATGCACACAGTTGTATTTATGGTCAAGCGTGATGTACAAGACGGCAGTTTTTGGCGGCCCGCGTGTTTAGGGACGTCATCACAAAATGCACACAGTTATATTTATGTTCAAGCGTGAACAAGAAGACGACAGTTGATGGCTGCAGTCGATGACGGCCTGTGTGCCTAGGGACATCATCACAGTATGCACACAGTTGTATTCATGGTCAAGCGTGATGTACAAGACGGCAGTTTTTGGCGGCCCGTGTGTTTAGGGACGTCATCACAAAATGCACACGTTGTATTTATGGTCAAGCGTGAACAACAAGACGACAGTTGATGGCTGCAGTCGATGACGGCCTGTGTGCCTAGGGACATCATCACAGTATGCACACAGTTGTATTCATGGTCAAGCGTGATGTACAAGACGGCAGTTTTTGGCGGCCTGTGTGTTTAGGGACGTCATCACAAAATGCACACGTTGTATTTATGGTCAAGCGTGAACAACAAGACGACAGTTGATGGCTGCAGTCGATGACGGCCTGTGTGCCTAGGGACATCATCACAGTATGCACACAGTTGTATTCATGGTCAAGCGTGATGTACAAGATGGCAGTTTATGTCCCCCTCCCCGTGTGTTTAGGGACATCATCACAATATGCACACAGTTGTATTTATGGTAAAGCGTGATGTACAAGACTGCAGTTGATGGCGGCCTGTGTGTTTAGTGACGTCATCACAATATGCACACAGTTGTATTTATGGCCAATCGTGAACAACAAGACGGCAGTTGGTGGCGGCCTGCGTGTTTAGGGACATCATCACAATATACACACAGTTGTATTTATAGTCAAGCATGATGCACAAGACGGCAGTTTGTGGCGGCCTGGGTGTTTAGGGACATCATCACAATATGCACACAGTTGTATTTATGGTCACGCGTGATGTACAAGATTGCAGTGGGTGGGGGCTTGTGTACTCAGGGACGTCATCGCAAAATGCACACAGTTGTATTTGTGGTTAGCTTTGATGTACAAGACGGCAGTGGACGGCGGCCAATGTGCTTAGATACATTATCACAATAGAGAAAACAAAGGCTCTCGGTAAAGACAATAATACAGGTCCTGACATTTTTCTCCCAGTCTAGACTTTGATGATTAACGTTCAGTAAATTTGCCTGTAACATTAACAAGCGAGGAGCGGATCGTCACAAAGCTGAGCTTTCATTTCGAGGTGGACATGAATCAGGCCTGTTTACTGCCGCCTTTGAGAACTACGCCGCTGAATTATTCACCAAGACTGTCACTCATTATGATTTACAAAGGTTGGGAAAAGCAAGCTTTGGCGACTCAGTACCTCACTATTGCCGATTATTGATAGGTAATTTCTCACACTTTTTAGCTGTTTTATGAATCAGCCTTGGAGTAGTATACGTCTAATTTCCTTTGGCTGGCTTCCGGCTTAGGCGCCTCTTTCCTCAAACTGTCATCGTAAAATAGCTCGCAGTTTAATCCGGACTCCTGCAAACAAATGCTGGCCATAGGTACAGCCGTCATACATCACCTCCGGCATACAGATTAGACAAGCAGCCTGTAACAGTGACTGATTTCAGGGCTAAGATATTACCCTACGGCAATATTTTACACGACACATCGCTAAGGTTGAATAAAAAGTGCCAATACTTCAGAGGAAAATGTCATAAGATTTGCTGGCAACGGGCGAATTACCAAGTTCGTCTTTATGGCTGAGCTGTTTTTATAAAATTCAAGAGTGGAGCACTGACATCTTCACAACGCACTGTTTCTTAGCTTAAAAGAAACGCCTTGAGTTATTGCCATGTTTTGTAGGCGAGCCCAAAAACTCAGTCTAGAGACTACCTGCCGCAATCGGAAGTCTTTTCTCCAATGTTATGTCCAAGAAAAAACCCCACTACTTAATGTATGGCGGTAATCTAAAGAATCTTTTACTTTTTCATCAAGGAGAATGGCGGTTACTATTTTATTAGCATAGCAAATTTGTCTCGTTCAGAGGGAAAAATTCAGATCTCTTTAAAATGTTAAAAATAAAAAACCCCAACAAAGCAATAATGAACACTGCAGAAATTCATCATTCAGCTGTTGACAGCGACAGAATCAAATTTAACTGGCTGTGTTCAAAACTGATTGGCGCAGAAGTAAATTATTTACACAAACAGTGTGTTTTTAGGTATGATAGACGGTAAACAGTCAATGTGTTCTCAGGTGCTATAGACTGCAAACAGTCAATGTGTTCCCTGGTGCTATAGACGGCAAACAATCAATGTTTTCTCAGGTGCTATAGACGGGAAACAGTCGATGTGTCCTCAGGTGTTATAGACGGGGAAACAGTCAATGTGTTCTTAGGTGCTTAGACGGGAAACAGTCAATGTGTTCTCAAGGTGCTATATACAGAAAATAGTCAATGTGTTCTCATGTGCTTTATACGGGAAACAGTCAATGTGTTCTCATGTGCTTTAGACAGGAAACAATCAATGTGTTCTCAGGTGTTTTAGACGGAGAACAGTCAATTTGTTCTAGGGTGCTTTAGTCTATCCCATCTGTCGTACCAAAAACACATTAACTGTTTCCTGTTTTTAGCACCTAAGAACACATTGACTGTTTATTGTTTATAGTGTCTGATAAGACATTGACTGTTTCCCGTCTATAGCACATGAGAACACATTGACGGTTTCTCGTCTAAAGCACCTGAGAACACACTGACTGTTTCTCGTCTAAAGCACCCGAGAACACATTGACTGTTTCCTGTCTAAAGCACCTGAGAACACATTGACTGTTCTCCGTCGGACATGGGGACACGGACATGTTAGCATTGATAGATGGGAAACATTTAATGTCTTCTGGGGTATTGCAGACATAGATTCAATATGGACTCAGGTGCTATAGACGGAAATCAATCAATGTGTTCTCAAGTGCTATAAACGGGAAACCCTCAATGTCTTCTCAGGCCAGATGGACGGAGAGATAGTTATGTTAGCAAAGACAGTGCGTTCTTGTGTATGATAGACAGTGACACATGTATGATAGCACAGACAGTGCGTTCTTGTGTATGATAGACAGTGACACAAGTATGATAGCACAGACAGTGCAAAGACAGTGCGTTCTCTTGCATGATAGACAGTGACACATGCATGACAGCATAGACAGTACGTTCTTGTGTATGATAGACAGTGACACATGTATGATAGCATAGACGGTACGCTCTCAAGTATGACTGACTGGGACACAAGTATGATAGCACAGACGTGTACGTTCTCAGGCATGATTGACGGAGATACAGATATGTTAGCACAGCAGACCTTGTGTTATCAGGGGTGTTATACTGTGACACATTTCCGTTGGCACAGACAGTGTGTTCTCAGATATGTTAGAATTGGACAAAGGTATGTCAGCACAGACAGTGCGTTCTCGTGTGTGATATACTGGATACGGCCATGTCAGCACAGACAGTGCGTTCTCGTGTGTGATATACTCGACACGGGCATGTCAGCACAGACAGTGCGTTCTCATGTGTGATATACTGGACACGGGCATGTTATCACAGACAGTGCGTTCCCAAGTATGAGAGATTGAGACAAAGGTATGTTAGCACAGACAGTGCGTTTACAGGCATGATTGACGGAGACACAGGTATGTTAGCACAGGCAGTCTGTTCTCAGGTATGATAGACGGAGACACAGGTATGTAAGCACAGACAGTGTGTTCTCAGGTATGATAGACAGAGAGACAGGCATGTAAGCACAGACGGCGTGATTTCAAGTTTTGAGAGACTGGGACTCAGATATCCTTGCGCTGGAGCTCCCTGTGTCTAGTCAGAGATTAGTACTGGTGAAAGTTTACTCTAGAGCGTCATTGTCTGGTCGGTTCAGAGTGCTCGGTGCATATTTAAACTTACACTGGAGCTCCATTGTTTCTGGTCAGGTCAAAATTCATTGTTCTGGCAAGCTGAGGCTGGAGAGTCATGTGTCAGGCAACTTTTGTCTGTTCAGACCTTGAACAATGAGATCTGCCTTCATTGCCACAAACAGAAATACAGAAGCTAATGTGAATTCCATAAATAGGTATCAAAGCGTGTCAGTGTACCTCAACGTTAGCAATGACATGTTTAACGTTATCCAGGCCCTGATTTTGTCAGTGTGATATATCGCCCTTTTCCCAGCTATCAATGCTCTTTATCATAGACATTGCTCTCGGATCAGAAATCAAATTTGTCTCATACAAGCTACTGATATGCCGTGTTTTATCTGTTCTGGCATTAAGCGCTCAACTAGGAAGAATGATAAATGAGTTTTTAATGTTGACTTAGATCAAAAACGTCTATCCATCTGTTTCAGTACAAACGTTATTCTGCTATAGACATAAAGTAACTGGAGATGAGCTAAAATGGCTATTATTTTTGTTAAATTGTATTACCATTGAGTCTTCCAGTTTGTCTTTAGGATCTCAAATTATCAAATTACATCCATAGCTCTAAATAAATTGACGTACAACAATCGTCCTTGGATATATGGGTATCTAGGTATAATCAATATTAGATGTATATGGCCACTTCAGGGTATTCATGTTTACCTCAAGGCAATTTGGCCGTAAAGAGACCTCTGTTGACAACTGTTCAGGCTGTTAGTTCACCTCAACACTGTTTACAGGCACAAGTCCTACTCCAACGCAAGCTGTATGGCTTTCATCGTGAATAGGTGAACAAGTTGATGTAGATATTTACCTTCGTTAGCTTCATTGTTAACAGTGAAGACATGCCAAACATGTGACGGAAAAGCAAACGAGTGAAGTAGCTTTTACCTCTAAAACCTAATAGTTCGGAAACTACATCAGATACCAGCGTGTGTACCAGCGTGTGTACCAACGTGCACCAGCTTGTGTACCAGCGTGTGTGCCAGCGTGTGTACCTGCGTAAGCCTACACACAAGGCCTATCACACAGATACCACCGTGTGTGCCAGCGTAAACCTACACACAAGGCCTATCACACATATACCAGCGTAAGCCTACACACAAGGCCCAGACATCAGAAATAATTGAGGTCATGGGCAGCTTTCGTCAGAACCAAACGCAGCCACCCGGCTTCAAATTTACTTACAGACGACACGAATGGATTATACCCCGGACGTTCTGCTTCTCACACTAATTTTATTTAATTCACATTTCAACCCATTTGAAACAGAAGTGTGCACTAACGGAAAACTAAGTACAGCTTTCTTGTTCCTCTAACAATCGCGGACCTGAAAGGAAGCTCCAAAGTCCAGTATTTACACTATTGCAGTAATAAACTTTTACCGCATTTCATAAAAAATATAAAGATACGACCCTGGTGTGGAAGGAATTGAGCCAAATTTATATATCTCATCTTGGTATAAACAGAGAGCAAGCATTTATTAGCATCAGAAGTATTTATTTTCATTGTTTATTGAAGGTCATTTCATTTCCCATAACATTTCTGTCTTTTCATTCAACGAATGCTAAGTAGGTTGTCGGCTTCCCAGTGCCGTGTCTTTCCAATGAACGTCTGAGACGAAGTACATGTTACAATAAGATATTCTTCCAAGTATAAATGATACAGATTAAAGAACATATAGAACTCGGAAAGAGTTCATTTGTGCCTCACTGCTACTCACTCATCAAATGGATCCAGTTTTCGTCAATTTTTTTAGCAATTCTCTTTCAAATGGGCTAAAATGACGTAAGCTTGAAATGAGAATTACATTTGTAAAAATACGTTTTCTTGAAAGCAAATTCTTTAGTGTAATGGAATATCATTGGTCTTATGTTATTAATGTCAAAAATGGAATTTAAGTGGCAAAATCTATCTTGATCACATTAGTATGTGTTCCATTGTGCAAAGCGAAAAAATTTTGACTCCAATGAGTGTAGTTTGACTGTAATAGAGGTGTACAGTTGACATAGATGAACCTCGATCCATTCCTCACGGTACACCTATGTGTGAAAAAATTGGCTTGAGGTGAACACAGAAATTGATGAATCTCGAGCCTAAACTCTCATCACGGCTTTCCTCTGTGCGGACAAATTGGCTTGATGTAACAGTAGGCAGGGATGAAACTCCAGTTTGAACATTCCTCACGGTATTCCTGTGTGCGGACAAAATGGCTTGATGTAAACAGCAGACAGGGATCAACCTACAGCCTGAACATTCCTCACGGTATTCCTGTGTGCTGACAAAATGACTTGATGTAAACAGCAGACAGGGATCAACCTACAGCCTGAACATTCCTCACGGTATTCCTGTGTGCTGACAAAATGGCTTGATGTAACAGTAGACAGGGATCAACCTACAGCCTGAACATTCCTCACGGTATTCTTCTGTACGGACAAAATGGCTTGATGTAAACAGCAGACAGGGATGAACATCCAGCCTGAACACTCCTCATGATTTATGGCCACCTAAGTTGATTTAACGTCTTGCCCGAAACGTATTAACCCGGAACTTGTCCATTAAAATCCCGTTTTATGGTTAGCATCCTCTAAATGGCACAGGAAACAGTCAGGAATGTTAATTGGTATACCGTATAGCGAATGTCTTCCTACTTAGACACAGATAGTGGACGTTGACAGAGGAACGGCATTAGATCAACGCTGTGCCTCAAATCAGGCGAAAATTAATTTCCATGTCTTATCAGTCTGATAAATTCTGGGTAATCTGAATTAATCATGTACTATCTGATCTTCATGGTGGATGAATCAGACGGGGACATGCGACTGATAGTTTGACTGGATGACTATTAAGAAGCTGCAGGTCTTACCAGACAGCATTCATTTTCCTATAGCCTATGATAGACATTTATTCTTGTCCTGCACCAGAAAAATGTTCCGCTTTTCATCGGACAACAACGGTCACGTGAGGTACAGATATGTTCTCGAATCCTGCAGACGGATTTAAATGTATCTTCCCATCGTTGCTCAGTGACAGGATGCACGTCAAGGCCTCCAAACATGAGGATTATTGGCACCATATATTTGTGTACCCCATCACTGAGTATCCATGTAACTAATATTACTAAACAGTATTTTTTTCCTGGACAAGTGAATGACAGCATTCACATTTACTATAGTGTACAACACACATTTATTCTTACCAGACTGCATTCATTTTTCCTATAACGTTTGACACACATTTATTTTTACCTGACAGCATTCACTTTTCCTACAGCGTAAGACACACATTTATTCTTACCAGACAGCATTCACTTTTCCTATAGCATATGATACACATTTATTCCTATCAGACAGCATTCACATTTCCTATAGTGTATGACACACATTTGTTCTTACCATACAGCATTCACATTTCCTATAGCGTAAGACACACACTTATTTTTACCAGACAGCATTCACTTTTCCTATAGCATATGATACACATTTATTCCTATCAGACAGCATTCGCCATTTCTTATAGTGTATGACACACATTTATTCTTACCAGACTGCATTCACATTTCCTAGAGTGTATGACACACATTTATTCTTACCATACAGCATTCACATTTCCTATAGCGTAAGATACACATTTATTCTTACCATACAGCATTCACATTTCCTAGAGTGTATGACACACATTTATTCTTACCAGACAGCATTCACTTTTCCTATAGCATATGATACACATTTATTCCTATCAGACAGCATTCACATTTCCTATAGTGTATGGACACAAATTTATTCTTACCAGACAGCATTCACATTTCCTATAGCGTAAGATACACATTTATTCTTACCATACAGCATTCACATTTCCTATAGTGTATGACACACATTTATTCTTACCATACAGCATTCACATTTCCTGTAGTGTATGACACACATTTATTCTTACCATACAGCATTCACATTTCCTATAGCGTAAGATACACATTTATTCTTACCATACAGCATTCACATTTCCTGTAGTGTATGACACACATTTATTCTTACCAGACAGCATTCACTTTTCCTATAGCGTATGACACAAATTTATTCTTACCAGACAGCATTCACATTTCCTGTAGTGTATGACACACATTTATTCTTACCAGACAGTATTCACTTTTCCTAGAGTGTATGACACACATTTATTCTTCCCAGACAGCATTCACATTTCCTGTAGCGTATGACACACATTTATTCCTATCAGACAGCATTCACTTTTCCTGTAGTGTGTGACACACATTTTCAGTGCATGTGTGTATTGCATGTATTAAAATTAAAACAGCAAATCGTGATTTCATACATTTTGACATTATTACAATAGCTTGCACTCCTACTGTCATTCCGTATATCTTTTTTATACATGCGTACAGCACAGTTCACAATAATAATATTTTTTAACCATCGTGACATTATCACAGCACATTTCACACTAATTATCCTTTCATCGATCAAGACATTATCATATCAAATTTCACACTGACTGTCTTTTCACTCATCATAACATTATCACAGTATAAATCATATTTATTTGCATCCCAACCATTATGTCATTATCACACCACAATGCACACTTATTATCATTTTATCTATCTTCCCATTATCACTGCAGATTTCACGGACATACGGTGATTTCTTCCGTCCTAGTACATTTCATATTTATTTCATTCCATCGTCACAACATGTGACAATACACATGTAAAACATCGTCTTATTAATGGAGTAGTAATCGGCATCAAATGTTCGTGTATGTATTGAGGCAGCATGTTAAACATGGGACTACTGTAGAGCTGTGTCAGACATTGCTCCTGTGCTGTTTGATAAAATCACACCTTGTCATGGCGCTCGACTCATCTCTTGGGCAGATGTGGTATTTCCTATGTGTCATGAAGTAAAAACGACAATCGAATGACTTTTTCCAAGGAAGTACAACACCAGTGTTTACAGCATAGATGGTCTCTGCGTTTTAACTGGGTTCTTTGTTACTACTGCCTGTCTACTCGCAGATGTCTAACGAAATGAATGATAGAGAGCTGGGTTTGTTGTTCTCGTAGGGCAGTGTAATCAGGGAGAGAAGCAAGGATGCCACCACGGGGAGGAATAGAACGTGGACTACCTGCGACGGTAATCACTCTCCATTTGACCTTTTCCAGATGGGTAAATAGCTTGCCGGCAGTCAGTCCGCTCTCACATCCGGATTCCTGCTATTGTGCCTACAATGTTTCTGCCCATACAAAAGAGAGCAACGAATAAATTATGCATTGGCATGATCAACTCGTCAAGGCCATCGTAACATACCGTTTAGATCTTCTACACATTTTTTGTGCTAAAAATATTGTTGACATTTGTGTTAGAGCTCATGCCAGTATCGATAAAAGGTAGGATGGACACGTATTATACATCCGGGTTCGGTCAGACAAAGGTAATTCCAGATGAGAAAAGATTAATCAGTGCCTTCTGTGATTTTTTTTTTTGTAAATATAGACGAGTGCAGGCTTGGACAATACAGTATATAGTTTACGGACATTTTGGCCTTCAACACACTGCATGATGTTCAATGAGGAATCAGGTAAAGAGCTTGTCGCATGAACAATTTAGCCATGGTCAACATCGTCGTCCAAATTCTCGTACCTCAAAATTCAACACTCCATGACCTGTGTAGATATCTGTTAAACATTTGAACATCCTCAGGCTTGGGGTGTTTAAAACAAAACAATTTTCGTCAAGGGCCGATCGTAACGTCACTGACAGATTTTCACGAACTCAGCATAACTGACAGATCACCACGGACAAATATCACAGACTAACTATCACGGACATATCTCCACGGACAAATTATCACGGTCAGTTCACCACAGACAAATTATCACGGCCAGATCTTCATGGGTGGATTATCACAGGTAGATTGCCGTGGAAATATTATCACAGACAGACTACCAAGGACAAATAATCACGGACAGATCGCCACAGGCAAATAACAACAGACAAATAATTAGCACAGACAGATCACACAGAAAAAATAATCACACACGGATCGCCACGGCAAAATTATCACTGACAGATTACATGGATAAAATGTCACAGACAGGTCGCCACGGACAAATAATTATGCCGAACAGATCTCCAAAAAAATTATCACAGACACATCGCCACGGGATACATTATCACAGGCAGATAGCCATGGGTGGATTATCACAGACAGATTGCTGTGGAAGTATTATCACGCACAGACTACCAAGGACAAATAATCACGCAACCGCTTACCAAGCACAAATAATCACGGACAGATCGCCACGGACAAATAATAATGCACAAATAATTATCACGGACAGATCGCCACGGGTAAATTATCACGGACAGATCGCCACGGGTAAATTATCACAGACAAATTGCCACAGATAAATTATTACAAATAGATCAGACTGACAAATTATCCGGATAGATTGACATCCATCTATACAGAGATGAAAATGACAGAATCATATGCAGAGATCAAAATCGAAAAAGGAACCTTCGTCATCTTAATGTTACAAAAATTGTGATAAACAGCTTGGCGTTTTGGGCGAGGAAGCGCTATCGTAATCAGAACATAATAACCAGTTGTGGGTGTCATCCGATAAGATTCCAAACCACATAGGATTAAGTGAAAATGCTATTTTCAGTTAGCTAAAATCCCTCTCAGAAAAACGTGTCAGCCCACGTGGAGGATTTGATAGTTTTGTGAGCATTAACTTCTGCCAGCTTGGTTTCACGAAATGGTTATTCTTTTTTCGGCTGTGGAACGGTGACATTCTGTTGGTAAATGATTGCATTCGTGGCCCACGATGAAGTGTATCGAGTGAACACATTGATCACTGGGTTCTTCTTAGGCCTAGTTATTGTTGTTACTCCCATGTTTGCATGGGGAGTGGCAAATCAATGGTTAACCCGTAGATGCTACTCCGTTGTTGGTAGATATTTCTGGCAAAAAACCTGCCCATTCTTGCCCTAGGGATCCTGCCTCGTCTTCCGATATGTCAGACTTTTACTTCCTTTCGCCGGTCTTACTGCTTCCGACTACGCCCAAACCACACGCACATCTCCTGGAAGTCCAAGCAAGTATCCTTTCTGGATCACATGAAAACGCACGAGAAGCGCAGATACTAGAGCCTGTTATAGCACGACTGTCACAGCCGGTACAAAGCAATTACTCACTGGAAGGCTGTGATTACATCTAATAGATTTAGCTATTACTTAAATTCTCAGCGATTTATTTCATAGACGATATATAATCTGAGACTCATTATTTCATGTTTATCAAAGGAATGGTTTAATTTTCGATTCCACAAAGACATTTTTGAAATTTGAAATGCAATAGAAAATAAGCTCCAAAATCATATTGAAATTTGGACTCGAGCCAAAACTGGCTTTATGGAATTGTGCCATCTTCCATCCAGTTTTGGGAATATCAGCCACTGATATACTGATCGGCCAACAGAGTCGCGTGATTTGAAAATGGTGGCTTACAAAGTTCGGATGTTGTTCGAGTGGGAGCATGGCTTACATTTGTGCGTTATTGTTCCCGTTTATGATACGAAAAAGACGATATGAAACTACTTTTTAATCACGGGAAACATGTTTACATTCCGCACAGGATTGACACTTTGAAGCCAGCGAAAGTACAGGCCTGAGTTTCAGTTTAATGAATGTAACCGTTCAGTGCGGTTAATTTGGAAGCTGGGTCGGAAACATGACTATCTGAGTCTAGAGGTAATGTACGCGTCGAGCGGAGGTGATTTAAAAAAAAGACACAGAACGAAGCTCTCAAATTTAGACTTTTGGCATTAATAATACGCTTGAGAAGTTAGCTGCTGATTATTAAACTCACTGAACAGACTTCTCTTCAAGGGCAATAGGGATGCCAGTTCGGTCTTTTATTCGTGTCATTTATTTGATCCAAAAACATACACATACCACGAAACAATTACAGCAATAATCTATACTCACAACGCGTCTCTGATTTCAGTGAGAGCAGACAATCGCTTTAAGTGCAATCAGGCAAACGGTTGTACGTTTTCATTGGATAAGCTATCAATGAAAGCTCGAGAAACCAATAAAAGCTGTATAACGTTTGAAGATGTAAAAATATATCACTGTTGTTATATCGCAGACATGGGCTAATTATGAGATAAACAAAGTTATAAATGATAGTTATATCCCGCTGACCCGACGCTATGTCGCCCAGACCTGTCCAATTGCAGCCAACAAATTAATTGTGACTTATTTATTTGAAGTTTGCACATCAGTCTAAAAGCGATTATCTTCTTTGCAGTCCAGATTATGTAATTAGTCACAATTAAGGAAATATATCCAAATAGGCTGAAACTGAAGGCAGAAAGATCTTATATAACATATCCACAAGGTTTTACTTTCATGTTTTTAACAATTCTTTCATGTGTGCCTACATTTATGAAACCAAAACAATATGAGCACATGTTTTGCAATCACTATGGGGTGTATAGACTTACACAACAAGTTACCGTAAACTGTGCCCTAAAATTCATTTTATTTGACACGAACTTCACGCAATAGTCGAGCATACTCAGTTATATAACAGAAGTCAGGTTCATGGATGAAAAGAACAAAAGCAGTCCGGAAAGTCCTGTAGGAACCAGTGTCCTTGGCCTGATACCCTAAAATCCAGTAGGAACCAGTGTCCTTGGCCTGATACTTTAAAATCTGGTATGGACCAGCGTTCTTGGCCGGATGGCATAAACGCGGTAGGAACCGCTGTCCTTGGCCTGATACACTAAATGCGGTAGGAACCAGCCCTGTGTCCTAGAGCTGATACCTTAATGTCCGTAGGAACAAGTGTTCTTGACCTGACACCTTAAAACCTGGCAAGAACCAATGTCCTTGGCCTTAAAACTTTAAACTTTTGTAGTAACTAGTGTCATTCGTCTGTTACCTTAAAATCTGATGCATTAAAAACCTACAGACAGTAAGCTGCAGTCTCCTCGGCGGCAGACAACTTTTAACGACCACTGCCTGGGACAAACGAGCCAGTCAGTGTCCTTGTCTGTACAGTGAAGGTAAAGACGACTGAGCCAGCCAGTGCCTTTGTCTGTACAGTGGACGTAAAGACGACTGAGCCAGCCAGTACACTTGCCTGTATAGTAAAGCCGAAGACAACTGAGCCAGCCAGTAGACTTGCCTGTATAGTAAAGCCGAAGACAACTGAGCCAGCCAGTACACTTACCTGTATAGTAAAGCCGATGACGACGGAGCCAGCCAGTGCCTGAACCTGTATAAGGTAAAGACAACTGAGACACTCAATGATCTTGGCTGTATAGTGAGCCCAAAGAAGACTTAGCCAGCCTATGCCTGTATACGGAAGGCAAAGACGTCAAACCATCGAGTGTCCTTATATGCACGGTGAAGGTAAAGACTTGAAAACCAGCGAGTAAGCATACCTTTACATGGCAGATAAATACGACTCAACGAGAGAGTGCCGTTGACTGTATAGTGAAGACAAAAAATCGGCAAGTGCCCTTGGATGTATAATGAAGGAAATCATGTCTTATAGAGAGTGCCCTTGTCCGTACAGTAAAGACAAGGTAACAGCTCATGTATCCTTATCGTCAAATCTGTTTCGCACAAAAATGTTAAGAAATTCGTTCTGTTTTATTTGAAAAGAAGTCGGAGTGGCCTCGGAGGGCCAAGCAGCCAAATGGCGGCACGCTCCTCTTCCCAGAAGACAGTATAGCCATTAATCAGTCTGGCGAAATCTTACTATTTAGTCGCCAATCTACGCTATCAAAATTTTAATCGTTTTGGCGCTTATTTCTAACTTCCTCTCGAGCTTGTAATTTTATTGTCCACTGGAATTAACCGACTTCGACTGTTTTGAAGTCGACTCCGTGCATGCCGGTTGGGGCCGATGTAGGGCAGGCACTGCGGGCCTCGTTCTGACAGTCACAATACCTGCGGCTGCTCAGCCGCCATTAAACCAAAGAATGGTTAAGAAAAATTCAAGTATTTTATTTACAGCCGTTAAATGCCTTCTAGAGAATAGGAAAGAATCAGTTCAATACCGGCTTAATTAATGGCGGTTATCCTCCAGTGATTTGCCAAATTAAGGCTTACTATCAACCAACAGGGAGTCTACAGAAGTAGGTGTACAATCTCATCGGATTTCACCGTCCTAACATGTCGGAATAGAAACTGATGTTTTTTATTGTTCGTCTTCTGTCCAAGTAGACAACTTTGGTGGGAAATCAATTCCATCTGTGCAGGCGTGTAGAGCGTGACAAAGCGAGTGTATTTGTGTTCACATCCTTACAGCGGTACACGTTGCACAAGTTCTTAGCATTCAGCATGGCCGCCCGCTCTTCACGGCCCATTGCCTGACAGCTCTACAAGGGGCCTCGTCAGAAATGGAGACTTTCCGCTTCGACCGGAAGCGGTGAGGAAAGAATAGAACGTTCTGAGAGGATACGAACTGTCAGATTTGCTTTGCTATAGTATCGACTAGGCACTACGAGTACTCTTCACACATATTCATTTGAGTATGCAAAGCCATCTATCAGTTAGGACGCTACCAACGAATGTGCTGTGCCTGAGAAGTTTTCCACGTTTAATTTTAAATGAATGTTCATATCGCGAGGCGGAATAAATGTAGGCGTTACGAACGTGATGATATGACCTAATGCCTAACAATAGCCAGTCTTCATAATTACCCCTGGGATGACATTCCTGATGGCAAATGAGATGTATGACGTTAGTAAATGACTGGGAGCAGCTTACAAAGTGCCCAATCTCCGCGCCCACATTAATCAGCCAACCATATTACGTTTACATACCCTGGAGTCTCTTCTGACAATCAGCCTGGCTTCGTTCTTGACATTTCTGCACCAAATGGTTCCTTTTGTATCTAGACGATCCTTTTGTTTGTCACTCACTCATAAGAGGATTATGGCAACGTCCAAAACTTTCCTTAGATATTATCAAATGGTCTATCAGTGAACGTACGATACCATGCCCAGACATTTTAGTTCAAGTGTATAGTTGGGACAGTAATTCCGTTTAAATTCCTAAGTTTTCCATTATTCCCACACAGAATTTCCGTCAGAAAATACTCCCCTCGGGAACAGCTTTAACATCGTGTACTTGTCTCTTTAAAAAAGCACCAACATCGATATAGAAGTGTGTTTGTTTCTCCCGGCGACAATTGTTGGTCCGATAAAGTGCTCTTTCATTCCCCGTCACATCACGTCTTCAGGAACATCTGGATTTTTTTCCCTGTAGTCCACTAACACTAGAGTACAGGCCTCGCAGAGATCTGTCGGGCTGTCCACGAACATATGACGGAGCAAAAAATGCAGCAATGCGGGAAAATTTAACCTTATGTGGTAGCCAGTGGAAAGATGAGGAGAAATATATGAGTGAGGTGTCACCAGGAAAAGTCTAGGCCGCTACTCTACGAAATATGAGCTAGGGCACTGGTGGATTTTCCATCTGACACAGGAAGTGTGTGATACAAATCATTTGTACATACCAAAAACCTTTATGCATAGAATTTGTTCACTTGTTTCTGTGTCTAATTTCACCAGCACGTTCAGAATTCTGAATTGACAGAATTTTGAAAATACGCAACGTAATGTATACCAAAAACTTAGATAACATTTTTCTTTAATCCCAAGGCCAAATCTGGCATATCGGGCTGTGGAATTCTAAATTACGATTTTTGGGAAGGTTTTGTTCAGGAGAGGAGTTTTAGGCCAGTTCAATGAATGCGTGTAAAATGCCTTGTCAGTCAGTATCCTGCTGAGGGTGTATAACCGTGCTGACAACAACTACATGGCCACGTGCCCACTGGGCGCTTCGTGTCACCCTTACTTGAAGGAAGCCATGGTGAAGTTTTGTTGTATTGCCATACCCATACGTTTAGGTGAAGGGAAGATAGATATATCAATCTTTCTTATGTGTCAGTCATCTACTACAAATGAATTCTTGATCGTAATTTAAGCCAGCACAAAGCGAGTTTCTAAAACAAATGGTTAAAAAGTTACAGAAACATTCATTGTAAAGGCTGATCGTAACGCTTGGTTTCAAAGGATATGACCAAGAGAATCGTGCTGACTGAGATGTGTAGAAGGTAATTAATGAGCCCTGACCCCCTTCGCCCTGTCTACAGTGGAGAAATCCAATGACGGTGGGTCAGTAAGAAGATCTGTGTTAACCTGTGGGTCCTATTGCGGAGAACACGGGCTGTGGGGGTGTAAGGCGCGTAAGAGAACAATACAGTTGGGTCCAACTCTGGAGGAACATTTCTTTCAGTGCCGTTACAGTCGTCATTGATCTTCAGTTTTTTTTAGCCAGCTTCACAAACACGCTATTTATCTCCCTTACCCAGTCGATCCTCTCTCACTCCATAGACATATTTTAAAACCCTCCATTGCGCAAGCTGTGACCTCTCTGTGAACATAGTCTCGCGTTTTCATTCCATAGGTTGATATAGGCGGCGCAGACTTAATTGATCCGGGACAGAGAGGCTGGACATAGAAAGCTTGTATATTGTTCGGGAGATTTATCACATAAAACAGTATGATGTAGATATGATACGGGTGAACAATACCAAGACCTGAATGGTGGCTGCCCACACAAAGTTTATCCTATGACAGGAGGAGTGATACGGATTGGCTTTTGTGCAACCCAATCTAATACATCAACGTCCGCCTTAGAACACGGCGCTGGCTGTACTAGACAACTCTGATTAGAAGACGCAGCTCTAAACGTAACCACAGAATAACCTTAAGGAAAGATGATGCCACCAGTATAATCCGGGAATAGTAACTGCTTGGCACTGATCCATCACTGTTTGTTTCATTGTGCTTTTTTAGTACTATTGATGTATTTATTTGTTTTAGTGGTGTTTCACAGTTCTGCACTCATAACACCCCGAATATCACATTAGGTCTTCATGGTTCCGCACTCATAACACCCCGAATATCACATCAGGGCTCCATGTTTCCGCACTCATAACACCCCGAATATCACATCAGGGCTCCATGGTTCCGCACTCATAACACCCCGAATATCACATCAGGCCTCCACGGTTCCGCACTCCTAACACCCCGAATATCACATCAGGGCTCCATGGTTCCGCACTCATAACACCGCGAATATCACATCAGGACTCCATGGTTCCTGACTCATAACACCGCGAATATCACATCAGGACTCCATGGTTCCTGACTCATAACACCCCGAATATCACATCAGGGCTCCATGGTTCCGCACTCATAACACCCCGAATATCACATCAGGACTCCATGGTTCCTGACTCATAACACCCCGAATATCACATCAGGGCTCCATGGTTCCGAACTCATAACACATTGTTTTCTCACTATGATGCTGAGGAGTAATTATTCATAACAGAATATTTGCTCACTACCATGCCGGGCCAGCTAGCATTATGGTCGCGTTTCTCGAACTCACAGGGACCGCATTGATGAGAGGCTCCCGGCATTCTCTGATTACCGTTACTCATTACTCCACCTTACACATGACAGAGTATTCTCTTAATATCGTTATTCATTACTCCACATTACATATACTCATTACTTTACCCTACCCATGACAGAGGATTCTCTGATGATTACTACTCATTACTCCACATTACACATGGCAGAGTATTCTCTGATGATCATCACTCATTACTCCACATTACACATGACAGAGTATTCTCTGATTACCGTAACTCATTACTCCACATTACACATGTCAGATTATTCTCTGATTACCGTTACTCATTACTCCACATTACACATGTCAGATTATTCTCTGATTACCGTTATTCATCACCCCACATTACACATGACAAAGTATTCTCTGATTATCTTTACTCATTACTCCACATTACACATGACAGAGTATTCTCTGATGATCACCACTCATTACTCCACATTACACGTGACAGAGTATTCTCTGATTACCGTTACTCATCACTCCACATTACACATGACAAAGTTTTCTCTGATTACCTTTACTCATTACTCCACATTACACATGACAAAGTATTCTCTGATTACCGTTACTCATCACTCCACATTACACATGACAGAGTATTCTCTGATGATCACCACTCATCACTCCACATTACACATGTCAAAGTATTCTCTGATGATCACCACTCTTTACTCTACATTACACGTGACAGAGTATTCTCTGGTTACCGTTACTCATCACTCCACATTACACATGACAAAGTATTCTCTGATGATCACCACTCATCACTCCACATTACACATGACAGAGTATTCTCTGGTTACCGTTACTCATTACTTCACATTACACATGTCAGATTATTCTCTGATTACCGTTACTCATTACTCCACAGTACACATGTGAGATTATTCTCTGATTACCGTTACTTATCACTCCACATTACACATGACAAAGTATTCTCTGATTATCTTTACTCATTACTCCACATTACACAAGACAGAGTATTCTCTGATGATCACCACTCTTTACTCCACATTACACGTGACAGAGTATTCTCTGATTACCGTTACTCATCACTCCACATTACACATGGCAAAGTATTCTCTGATGATCACCACTCATCACTCCACATTACACATGTCAGAGTATTCTCTGATTACCGTTACTCATTACTTCACATTACACATGTCAGATTATTCTCTGATTACCGTTACTCATTACTCCACATTACACATGTCAGATTATTCTCTGATTACCGTTACTCATCACTCCACATTACACATGACAAAGTATTCTCTGATTACCTATACTCATTACTCCACATTACACATGACAGAGTATTCTCTGATGATCATCACTCATCACTCCACATTACACATTACAGAGTATTCTCTGATGATCATCACTCATCACTCCACATTACACATGACAGAGTATTCTCTGATGATCACCACTCATCACTCCACATTACACATTACAGAGTATTCTCTGATGATCACCACTCATTACTCCACATTACACATGACAGAGTATTCTCTGATGATCACCACTCATTACTCCACATTACACATGACAATGTATTCTCTGATGATCACCACTCATCACTCCACATTACACATGACAGAGTATTCTCTGATGATCACCACTCATCACTCCACATTACACATGACAAAGTATTCTCTGATGATCATCACTCATTACTCCACATTACACATGACAAAGTATTCTGTGATGATCACCACTCATCACTCCACATTACACATGACAGAGTATTCTCTGGTTACCGTTACTCATTACTTCACATTACACATGACAAAGTATTCTCTGATGATCACCACTTATTACTCCACATACACATGTCAGATTATTCTCTGATTACCGTTACTCATTACTCCACATTACACATGTCAGAGTATTCTCTGATTACCTTTACTCATTACTCCACATTACACGTCAGATTATTCTCTGATTACCGTTACTCATCACTCCACATTACACATGACAGAATATTCTCTGATTACCTTTACTCATTACTCCACATTACACATGACAAAGTATTCTCTGATGACCACCACTCATCACTCCACATTACACATGACAAAGTATTCTCTGATGATCACCACTCATCACTCCACATTACACATGACAGAGTATTCTCTGATTACCGTTACTCATCACTCCACATTACACATGACAGAGTATTCTCTGATGATCACCACTCATCACTCCACATTACACATGGCAAAGTATTCTCTGATTACCTTTACTCATTACTCCACATTACACATGACAAAGTATTCTCTGATGACCACCACTCATCACTCCACATTACACATGACAGAGTATTCTCTGATGATCACCACTCATCACTCCACATTACACATGACAAAGTATTCTCTGATGATCACCACTCATCACTCCACATTACACATGACAAAGTATTCTCTGATGACCACCACTCATCACTCCACATTACACATGACAAAGTATTCTCTGATGACCACCACTCATCACTCCACATTACACATGACAGAGTATTCTCTGATTACCTTTACTCATTACTCCACATTACACATGACAGAGTATTCTCTGATGATCACCACTCATCACTCCACATTACACATGACAGAGTATTCTCTGATGATCACCACTCATTACTCCACATTACACATGACAAAGTATTCTCTGATGATCACCACTCATTACTCCACATTACACATGACAATGCATTCTCTGATGACCACCACTCATCACTCCACATTACACATGACAAAGTATTCTCTGATGACCACCACTCATCACTCCACATTACACATGACAGAGTATTCTCTGATTACCTTTACTCATTACTCCACATTACACATGACAAAGTATTCTCTGATTACCGTTACTCATTACTCCACATTACACATGACAGAGTATTCTCTGATGATCACCACTCATCACTCCACATTACACATGACAGAGTATTCTCTGATGATCACCACTCATTACTCCACATTACACGGGACAGAATATTCCCTGATTATTGCTATTGATTACTCCACATTACTCTGACAGAGCATCATGTGGGCGACTTCACCATTGTAAGCTCTCTTGAGCCTGTCATATGACTTCTTTACACCGGAAATCTCTTGCCCACTTAGAACGTTACTGGGGGGGTAAACCCAGCAATAGACCATGTAGGAGGATGTGTTAATTGGTTTCACTGGACATTATCGCCTGCCTACGAGGTTTTTCTACAATTATTCAACTCAAGACAACAAACTACGGTCTTTTTGACAGGAGAAACCAAACGCCCGAGTCAGTCGGTATCAGTCAAGTACACATGTAGGAGCTACGGTACGACTGATTGACTGACTGACTGATTAGTCACATAACACAATGGTAAGAGACCACAGATGTACACGTTTGGCATACACTTATCTTTTTATTTCTTGGTTTATAGGTAATAAACACGATGTACGGGTAAAATGTATATTCCTTTCAAGTACACTACTTGGGTACAGAAGTACTTGGCTACAGATTTCACACAGGCACACAGAACGTTCATTCAATCATTTCAGTATCATTGGAAACTGTTGATTGCTTCTCTTTGGATGATCCCGTCCTAAGATAGAACAGTGTCACTGGATACAGCCTTCTCCCCTTCATCATCCCTCACAAGAACATCATTATACACCCCACAGACACCACCAACACATGATCAAACATCCTAGTCTGTACATACGCTTTTAGATTATACATCGCTGTCCGTGAAATACAAGTAGAGTCCATCTGCAATGGGTAACACATCGCCAACGTACCATAACATTGTCCTACGAAGTCTGGTAGGAGTAGGCTTTATTCGCTGTCGGATAGCTGGAGATCGGTTGTACTAAAAGTCTAAATGGCTGTGATGCGAAAACAATCGACAACATTTCATGATAGATGGAGGAGTGGCTAATTTCTGGATTTTGTCCAACACACTGACATGTAAAGAAGACTTCATTAACTGACAATCCAGACATACATTCATAAGTGATTAGATCCAGATCAGTGCGAATGTACTGTTTCACTCTCAGCGTTATCAAGATAGGAAGAAATATGAGCTTCAGGCAGCTAGTCAATTCCCTGGAAACAGAGTCACACAATGTTGACTGTATTTACAGTCATTAACCTGGGCATTATTGTTAGTTAAATTAGGTTAATAATCAAAGTCAAAAAGTCAGGGTTTTGTTAGAGCGGAGAGCGCTCAAGGGGTCATCCGGGGTTTTGTTAGGGCGAAGAGCGCTCGCGAGGTCGTCCAGGGTTTTGTTATGGCGGAGAGCGCTTGTGGGGTCGTCCAGGGTTTTGTTATAGCGGAGAGCGCTCGATAGGTATTCCAGGGTTTTCTTGCGGCGGAGAGCGCTCGCGAGGTCGTCCGCGGTTTGTTATGGCGGAGTGTGCTCGCGAGGTCATCCAAATGGCCTTACATAAAGTTTGTTGGCAGTCACTTTCCCCAGTAAGACACTGAACTGACGTTCCCCGACACTGAACTCACTTCCCTCAATACGACACTGAACTGACTTCCCACAATACGACACTGAACTCACTTCCCTCAATACGACACTGAACTCACTTCTCCCAATACGACACTGAACTCACTTCCCCCAACACTGAACTCACTTCCCCAAATACGACACTGAACTCACTTCTCTCAATACTACACTGAACTCACTTCTCTGGTGAATGTGAAGCATGAATGTGAAAACCTCGCCGATTGCTTGCCAATGCTCTCTGTACATTCCTGTTTTGTTCACATGTAAAACTGTCAGCCGTTTTTTTAAGTGAAATACCCTTGCCGACGGCGTTAAAGACCAGTGAAATACCCTTTGCCGACGGCGTTAAAGACCAGTGAAATACCCCTGCCGACGGCGTTAAAGACCAGTGAAGTAAATAAATTCAGATAATGTGAATGACGCCCTCTCTGTTATCAATCATTCAGAGTCAGCTACCTTATGCCAACCACAACACTAAACTACCACATATCATTCAGAGCCAGCCACCGTATGCTACCACAACACTAAACTACCACATATCATTCAGAGTCAGCTACCGTATGCTACCACACGATACACTATTACATATCATTCAATGTCAGCTACCGTATGCTACCACAACGATAAACTATTACGTATCATTCAATGTCAGCTACCGTATGCTACCACAACACTAAACTACCACGTATCATTCAGAGTCAGCTACCGTATGCTACCACAACACTAAACTACCACATATCATTCAGAGTCAGCTACCGTATGCTACCACAACACTAACCTACCAAATATCATTCAGAGTCAGCTACCGTATGCCAACCACAACACTAAACTACCACATATCATTCAGAGTCAGCTACCGTATGCTACCACAACACTAAACTACCACATATCATTCAGAGTCAGCTACCGTATGCTACCACAACACTAACCTACCAAATATCATTCAGAGTCAGCTACCGTATGCCAACCACAACACTAAACTACCACATATCATTCAGAGTCAGCTACCGTATGCTACCACAACACTAAACTATCACATATCATTCAGAGTCAGCTACCGTACGCTACCACAACGATACACTATTACGTATCATTCAATGTCAGCTACCGTATGCTACCACAACGATAAACTATTACGTATCATTCAATGTCAGCTACCTTATGCTACCACAACACTAAACTACCACATATCATTCAGAGTCATCTACCGTATGCTACCACAACGATAAACTATTACGTATCATTCAATGTCAGCTACCGTATGCTACCACAACACTAAACTACCACATATCATTCAGAGTCAGCTACCGTATGCTACCACAACACTAAACTACCACATATCATTCAGAGTCAGGTACCTTATGCTACCACAACACTAAACTACCACGTATCATTCAGAGTCAGCTACCGTATGCTACCACAACGATAAACTACCACATATCATTCAGAGTCAGCTACCGTACTCTACCACAACACTAAACAACCACATATCATTCAGAGTCAGCTACCGTATGCTACCACAACGATACACTATTACGTATCATTCAGAGTCAGCTACCGTACTCTACCACAACGATAAACTACCACATATCATTCAGAGTCAGCTACAATGTGCTACCCCAACACTAAACTACCACATATCATTCAGAGTCAGCTACCGTATGCTACCACAACACTAACCTACCACATATCATTCAGAGTCAGCTACAATGTGCTACCCCAACACTAAACTACCACATATCATTCAGAGTCAGCTACCGTACTCTACCACAACACTAAACTACCACATATCATTCAGAGTCAGCTACTGTATGCTACCACAACACTAAACTACCACATATCATTAAGAGTCAGCTACCGTATGCTACCACAACACTAACCTACCAAATATCATTCAGAGTCAGCTACCGTATGCTACCACAACACTAAACTACCACATATCATTCAGAGTCAGCTACTGTATGCTACCACAACACTAAACTACCACATATCATTCAGAGTCAGCCACCGTATGCTACCACAACGATAAACTATTACGTATCATTCAGAGTAAGGTACAGTGTGCTACCACAACGGTAAACTATTTTCCGGGAACTTCTCCTGAATATAGACAAACGACGTTTACAGATAAACTACCACGCTATGTGCACTGTAACGAGCCCCACCCTATATCCAGAACAGTTGGCTTGAGAAGTTTAGTGAGGTCAGGAGTTTTGACCTGAATCAGGTCCCCACGTCTGTTTAGACACTGGCTTCAATCAAAGTGTCAGTTACAGGAATGAAGGTAGAGAAACGCGTGTGTCTAACTTGGTAAATGTCATTTACCTACGAAGTGAAGATGGTACCCACTCCAAGGTAAGAGGTTTGATTCACTAGACCTGGAAGTAGCCGATAAACCTATTCTGATGAATTATCCCATTTTTTTTTACATCTGGGTGAATATATTAGACGGATATAAAATTGTCCATGCTAACAAATTTAATCAGCTGATGTGGATTAAGCGTGATGTCAATTTCCAGACGCCGCTCCCTTCTCTCCTGCCCGAGCCTGATGTCAATTTCCAGACGCCGCTCCCTTCTCTCCTGCCCGAGCCTGATGTCAATTTCCAGACGCCGCTCCCTTCTCTCCTGCCCGAGCCTGATGTCAATTTCCAGACGCCGCTCCCTTCTCTCCTGCCCGAGCCTGATGTCAATTTCCAGACGCCGCTCCCTTCTCTCCTGCCCGAGCCTGATGTCAATTTCCAGACGCCACTCCCTTCTCTCCTGCCCGAGCATTATGTCAATTTCCAGACGCCGCTCCCTTCTCTCCTGCCCGAGCCTGATGTCAATTTCCAGACGCCGCTCCCTTCTCTCCTGCCCGAGCCTGATGTCAATTTCCAGACGCCACTCCCTTCTCTCCTGCCCGAGCCTGATGTCAATTTCCAGACGCCACTCCCTTCTCTCCTGCCCGAGCCTGATGTCAATTTCCAGACGCCACTCCCTTCTCTCCTGCCCGAGCCTGATGTCAATTTCCAGACGCCACTCCCTTCTCTCCTGCCCGAGCCTGATGTCAATTTCCAGACGCCGCTCCCTTCTCTCCTGCCCGAGCCTGATGTCAATTTCCAGACGCCGCTCCCTTCTCTCCTGCCCGAGCCTGATGTCAATTTCCAGACGCCGCTCCCTTCTCTCCTGCCCAGCACATACTTATGATAGATGACGGACACCTTGTTATATTAACATTACATTTTTTCAGACAAACCAAATTCCACAGATTTCCTATTTATTTCCCCTCGGTATTTCGGGGAATTTTATTAAAAGGTTTTGTGTGATTTGTCTGAACAGGTCAGACCAGCTAACCAGCTATTCTCTGACGCCTCACTGAGAATAATGCTTTTTACCTGACTTAGAACCTTCTATTTTACCTCCCCTAGAACATAGCATTTCACCAGGCCTAAAATCTTGCATTTTACCTCACCTAGAACAAAGTATTTCACCAGGCCTAAAATCTTGCATTTTACCTCACCTAGAACACAGTATTTCACCTGACCTAAAACCTTGCATTTTGCCTCACCTAGAACATAGTATTTCACCTGACCTAAAATCTTGCATTTTACCTCACCTAGAACAAAGTATTTCACCAGGCCTAAAATCTTGCATTTTACCTCACCTAGAACATAGTATTTCACCTGACCTAAAACCTTGCATTTTGCCTCACCTAGAACATAGTATTTCACCTGACCTAAAATCTTGCATTTTACCTCACCTAGAACATAGTATTTCACCTGACCTAAAACCTTGCATTTTGCCACACCTAGAACACAGTATTTCACCTGACCTAAAACCTTGCATTTTGCCTCACCTAGAACACAGTATTTCACCAGGCCTAAAACCTTGCATTTTACCTCATCTAGAACACAGTATTTCACCTGACCTAAAACCTTGCATTTTGCCTCATCTAGAACATAATATTTTACCTGACCTAAATCCTTGAATTTTACCTGACCTAAAACAGAGTACTTTACCTGAACTAGAACATTACACATCAACTCTGCTGGAATAATACCACTAGACGGTCTAGAACAATGTATTTCAGCAGCGCGTATGTTTGTCTGCACTGAGTATCACTAACTCCAGACGACGATTTACGTCTGAGGCTGAAGAACCAGTCTCCTTTGACTACTTGTCCTTAAATTTTAATCAACGGCTTTGGCAGAGTATAGTGAAGGAGGCCAGATGAATACGATCGGAAATATACCGCCTCGCCAATCCGGATGCTTGCTGCATTGCAAGTATCCGGGACAAATAGCATTCTAGCTTGAGCGACCAAGTTTGCCAGGTGAGTGACCAACAATCTCGGTAGATGGGAAGGAAGGCCTCACAAAGATTAAGGTCTTTATCGTTTAGTTTAAGTTGAGTCTTTTCTCTGTGGGGGTAGATGGACGCGATCAATCAGCCATCAGTATGGCCACAAGGGACGCCAATTTGCTCTATTCTCTCAAGGTTTGTCCTCGTCCGTCCATCTCCAACAAGTGCTTTTATCGACAAGTTTAAACACGTTCTTCAGTCCACTGTCTCCCCATCTCCAGACGTGAATTTAAAGTGAAAGACGCGAAAGTGGCAATTTGCTGATACAAGGGCCGTTACATAGATAACGTATTCAAAGGCAAGTTTCTATGCCATCCAATTTTAACACGATGGTCCGAGCTTTAAAACACAGCCAGATAGACGGTAGATAGTAGTTTTAAGAAAAGACCTACAATTAGGCGTACAAGCACTAGCCGTTGATTTGTATGTTAGTGGGTGGAGTTTGTAAGAAGGTAAACCACACTTTATTTCTCTGCGGAATACCTGTTATTTTTGTAGATGCTTACAAATATTGGAAGAGAAGAAACCTGGCAGGAATCTGCCAACAGCTCCAACTATAGCATTAAATTGCATTTACCTCGAGAACATAAACCATGTCGAAGCCAACAAAAAAAACCAACACAGAGCCCATTTCAGTTATACCGACTTTAGCAATTCATCGAGCTGTACTAAAAACAAAAGATGAAGTCAGTAAATCAATTAGCCTTTTACAGTTCACGTCGTTTCTAAACTACCTGTTGTTTTAGCAAGAGTTTTTGACTTCTTTTCATCCTATAGTGAAAGAGAGAGAGAGAGAGAGAGAGAAAGAGAGAGAGAGAGAGAGAGAGAGAGAGAGAGAGAGAGAGAGAGAGAGAGAGAGAGAGAGAGAGAGAGAGAGAGAGAGAAGGGGTGGGAGGCAAGGGAGGGTCAAATTTCAAATTTCCATTTGTTTGTCATGTCTTCACACTCTTAACACTTGAACTTTAATTTATTGAAACATGAGAACTGAAGTTGTGAACCTGTTGACCTTCTCATCGATATAAATGCCTCTGTCTGTATTCTTGAAATTCTGTGCTAGTTTTATTTCACTTGAACACAGAAAATATTCAGACGTCTTCTACGAATGTCCTCTTGTGTATTTCTGTAGGAAATGACACGATATTATCCCAAAAGGAGTTTAGCTGTGACCAGGATATGTGTTATATGATATGAACATCTTTGGACTTACAAAGCATCATGGTTTAATGTCATGAGCCTAAAGATGAATTGAAGGAAAGTTAGGCGAAAAAGAACATACAGCAGCAATGCATCAAATGCCGACAGTCAAAAGTTTTGCAAATATCTTTCTGCAAATGAATCCACTTCATATGCAATGCAGCTTTTAATTCATGATATTTTCCCATTCCAATGACAGGAACGGCCATTGGCTCCATCCGCTTGTGTGTGGAAAATTTGTGCACCGACCGGAAATGTATTTAGAGGTCATTTCGGTGTGCGCAGGCTGTCCTACTTTCAGGGCTCATATTGTTTGGTGATGATCTCAGTACCATTTCTGATGTCATCCAATGCAATTTGAAGACTGGGTAGTCTGCTAGTTAGTAATTTTCGACTCGGTTTGAGAACATGTGCAATTCAATTGTCTCAAAAAGATGTCACAAGAATTGCTTCTCATTCTATTGTTGTTAGCCACTGAATCATTGTGGTGTAGAAACTATTTTGAAGTTTACTCCTTGCAGTTCATGCACCGCTCTGCACGTTCACTTTACATCACTGCCACCACTAGCAAAAGTTTACAGAAATCTTGAACAACGTCGCGGTCAGTGGGGACATGGTGATGAGGCCGGCAGAAAACACAAAAACTGTGTGACAACCTTTGTTTCTCTCTCTGTAATTCTTTTTATCTAAAGTGTGTACAAACGATTCTAACCAACACTTAAGACAATTTTTATACTGATGAATGTTGATCAAATGGTTCTGCGCGAGGACACCAGTGGTGAGGCTATGTCTAAACAAGCGTATATGTACGTGCGTTGCATAGGCTTCAAAGGTCAAGCTTTTCTGGTGGTGGCAGAAATGTCAAGCAAGCGGAGAGAGCGGCAACTGCTCTGTAAGGAGTATGCTTTTGTGGATGAAGTGAAGACCAATTTATTGTCTGGTACATTTTTTATTCATACAAACCACCATTATGTACGAGTCAAATATGGCGGACGACCGTGAAATAAACTCCTAAAAGTTAAAATAACCTTACAATTACATTTTGCAAGCGGCGTAATTTATTTTACAGTTAATTGTAAACTCATTTGCAGGGTTTGCAGTCTATTGTTGACACGAACGTTGTGTGCAGTCTGGCCCAGGATTTTAACGCCATACTGAACAACATTTCACTTGAACTATGGCAGTGAACATTATGGTTGGAGGAAATCGGAATGGCCGGAGTAAACCATTGACGCTGGCTAATTGCTTTGTCACATGTGACATACAGATAGGCTCAACATATCGGTAGAAGAAAAGTAGTGTTTAAGTAATGTAAGACAGGGGAAACAGCCACACCAGCTTCGACTGCTTGATGTCAGCAACGCCCACAGGCAGTGATAGCAGCGGTGGGCAGGCATTACCAGGTTGTGCCGCCCCTTTGCGGCGTAACAAGAAGAATGACGATCACAATTCACACACGTCAAACAAATCAGCGCCACCTAAAGTCATAATTCCACTGGCCCTACAGGTACTAATTTTCGTGTATGTCAAATAAAGACAATATCTGAGAATACCATCTGAATGAAGGTTGAAGATGTTATTAGTTTTCATCATTTAGGACAAGTCATGCAATATTTAGTTTAAATTCATGATATAACAATAGCACAGCTTTTCTTACAACGTTTTCCACGGCACAGTTCCTGTCAGAAAGCAGTCTATACTGTTGTTAATATGCATCTAAATTTGTTTCATGTTCATCAATTATAAAAAATAGATGACCAACTCTTTGTTTGATAGCTGACAACTAACGCCCACGTCAGTATGTTATTATGTACAAGCTTCGAATCATATTTCCTGACCTGTTAAAGGCTAAATGTAGCCTGTCCATAATATAAGGTTACATGTTTTATAAGTTTACCTAAAGATGATATTACGTGAGCAGATTTCGCAAATTGAACATTGGGGTGAAAAGTTAATGCATTTACGTCATTAAACATCAATATGGCCTATAAAGCCCACATTACAGCCTTAAAATGTTTGATTCCCCTGATTAGTTTTGCTCCATGTTTTGTTTCTCCTTTAACATTTGGAGTCATGCCACCATTTGGAACAGGTGTAAACACGTTTGTATAGCATCATCTTGTGGAAAGGGGGTAAACAAGTGAGGATGGGGGCCATCTAGTATCACGGTGAGGAAACAAATGATGATGGGGCCATCTAGTATCACGGTGAGGAAACAAATGATGATGGGGCCATCTAGCATCACAGTGTGGAAACAGATGAGGATGGGGCCATCTAGTTTCACGGTGTGGAAACAGGTGAGGATGGGGCCATCTAGTATCACGGTGTGCAAACAGATCGTAGGATGAGGCCATCTAGTATCCCGATGTGGCATTGAGGACACAGGTATAAAGCAGGTAATATAGCATCCCGTCAGGACCTGGCAAGTGACGACTGGTCACTTCATCACACACTTCAAATTTGATCGATTGGTGATTGATACACAGAGTGTAACGATCAGACCATTAATCTGTATTAGTATCTTTTATCTTTTAATAACCTTTAAATCCTATTATTATCTGACGAAGAGTGGAATGACTCACTCAGATGGGGCTGGAAGACGTCACCATGGTCACCAAAGCTGATCATCTGTCAGAAATGTCTCTACCGTGACTGCGGTAAAATCCGACGCGAGCTGTGGATAGAGGGCGCTGCTCGCGCCATAAATCCTCTCAAGGAGGTAGAAGGCGATCAGCGAGCGTTTGGCTGGCCATGCAGAGGCCTGCTCCTCAGACATGCAGCAATTAGTCTGTGTGAGTGTTGCTTACTGAGAACAAGGCTTTAGTAGGCCTACCCTAATAAATCCACCATGAGAAACCCAGTGCATGGTGTGATTAAATCGCCGGCTCCGTCCCTTGAGGGATGCATGGTGTGGTTTATGAGGGGAGAGGCCAGATGAACAGTTATCTTGTTAACGCGATAATGTGACCCCAGCCGTCCTAAGCCTGTATATCTTCTTCGTGCCGGAACATCAACAGCACTTTTCCGGTTTGTTCAAGACATGCACATGTTACATACGTACCCCTAGATCAATGTCATGAGTTACACATATTCAGCTGAGTGTGTCAACATCAGTGTCATGATTAGCACATGTTTAGAGGAGCATCTCCACATTAGCGTCACGATCTGTACGTATCCAGTTCAGTATCCCTACATGGGCGTCATGATATGTACATAGCCAGTATTTAATATATTTATTTGATTGGTGTCTTATGCCGTACTTAATACTATTTCACTTTATATGACGGCGGCCAGCATTATGGTGGGAGGAAATCGGGCAGAACCCGGAGGAAACCCCTGTGGTTTTAA
This sequence comes from Liolophura sinensis, assembly GCF_032854445.1. Lineage (NCBI taxonomy): Eukaryota > Metazoa > Mollusca > Polyplacophora > Chitonida > Chitonidae > Liolophura > Liolophura sinensis. Next base: position 2,534,948 of record NC_088295.1, read on the forward strand.
GTAATACCCATTACGCCTGTTTCTTTCTCCATTACAATGTTCCACAGCGATGCCTGAACTAATAGACTGATGCATCTGGACAATCTTTTATCGGAGCCATGCTTAATTTGGCCTACATTGTTCACTGGTCTTATGATCATATCTGTACCTGACACCAGATATCGAGATGCATAGTATACCCCTTTCTAAGAACCATATATCTCTTAATGGGAAGCATAATATACCCTTACTAAGAACAATAATATGATCCTTACTGGGAGTCATGGTATGATCTTAACTGGGACCAATGATATGACCCTTACTGGAAACCATGATAAGACCCTTACTGAGACCAATGATATGACCCTTACTGGGAACCGTGATATGATCCTGACTGGGAACAATGATATGACCGTTACTGGAACCAATGATATGATCTTAACTGGGACCAATGATATGACCCTTACTGGAAATCATTATAAGACCCTTACTGAGACCAATGATATGACCCTTACTGGGAACCATGATATGACCCATACTGGGACCAATGATATGATCTTAACTGGACCAATGATATGACCCTTACTGGAAACCATGATAAGACCCTTACTGAGACCAATGATATGACCCTTACTGGGAACCGTAATATGATCCTGACTGGGAACAATGATATGATCCATACTGGGACCAATGATATGACCCATACTGGGACCAATGATATGATCTTAACTGGGACCAGTGATATGACCCTTACTGGAAACCATGATAAGACCCTTACTGAGACCAATGATATGACCCTTACTGGGAATCATGATATGACCCATACTGGGACCAATGATATGATCTTAACTGGGGCCAATGATATGACCCTTACTGGAAACCATGATAAGACCCTTACTGAGACCAATGATATGACCCTTACTGGGAACCATGATATGACCCATACTGGGACCAATGATATGATCCTTACTGGGAACCATTATACGATCCTTTCGTTGAACCATGCTATGATCCTAGCTGGGAACCATGAAACGACCCTTACTTGGAACCATGAAATGACCGTTATTGGGAACCATGAAATGACCGTCACTGGGAACCATGATATGACTCTTACTGGGAATCATGATATGACCGTTATTGAGATCTATGATATGACCGTTACTGGGAACCATGAAATGACTGTCACTGGGAACCATGATATAATCCTAACTGGGAACCATGATATGCCCGTTACTGGGAACCATGAAATGACCGTTACTGGGAACCATGAAATGATTGTCACTGGGAGCTATGATATGATCCTAACTGGGAACCATGAAAAGACCATTATTTGGAACCATGAAATGACCGTTATTGGGAACCATGATATGACCGTCACTGGGAACCATGATATGACCGTTACTGGGAACCATAATATGATACTAACTGGGAACCATGATATGATACTAACTGGGAACCATGATATGAACGTTACCGGGAATCATGATATGACCGTTACTGGGAAACCATGAAATGACCGTAACTGGGAAACATGATATGACCGTTACTGGGAACCATAATATGATACTAACTGGGAACCATGATATGACCCTTACTGGAAACCATGATAAGACCCTTACCGGGAACCATGATATGGCCCTTACTGGGAACATGAAGTGACTGTTACTGGGAACCATGAAATGACCATTACTGGGAACCATGATATAACTCTTAGTGGGAACCTTGAGATGACCCTTATCGGAAACCATGTATCTCTTACTGGAAACCATGTATCTCTTAATCGGAATCATAATATGACCATTAATGGGAACCGTGATATAACTCTTAGTGGGAACCTTGAGATGACCCTTATCGGAAACCATGTATCTCTTACTGGGAACCATGTATCTCTTAATAGGAATCATAATATAGCCCCTCGATGGGATCCATGATATAACCCCTTAATGGAACCATAATATGACCCTAACTGAGAAGAAGTCATAGCATACCATGTGATATTGTAAAGTGTAATAGCTTAATGTTATTAAGTACATATTAAACCTCAAGACAGACAGTGTGGGGTGTGTTGGCTTGTTGTTATTAGGTACGTAATAATCCTTCCAATAGATATTGTAAGGTGCATTGGCTTGGTGTTATTAGGTACGTAATAATCCTTCAGATAGATATTGTGAGGTGTATTGGCTTGGTGTTATTAGGTACGTAATAATCCTTCAGATAGATATTGTGAGGTGTGTTGGCTTGTTGTTATTAGGTACGTAATAATCCTTCAGATAGATATTGTGAGGTGTATTGGCTTGGTGTTATTAGGTACGTAATAATCCTTCAGATAGATATTGTGAGGTGTGTTGACTTGGTGTTATTAGGTACGTAATAATCCTTCAGACAGATACTCTGAGGTGTGTTGACTTGGTGTTATTAGGTACGTAATAAACCTTCAGACAGATATTGTGAGGTGTATTGGGTTGCTATTATTAGGTACGTAATAATCCTTCAGATAGATATTGTGAGGTGTGTTGGCTTGTTGTTGTTAGGTACGTAATAAACCTTCAGACAGATATTGTGATGTGCATTGGCTTGTTGTTATTAGGTACGTAATAATCCTTCAGATAGATATTGTGAGATGCATTGGCTTGATGTTATTAGGTACGTAATAATCCTTCAGATAGATATTGTGAGGTGCATTGGCTTGTTGTTATTAGGTACGTAATAATCCTTCAGATAGATATTGTGAGGTGTGTTGGCTTGTTATTAGGTACGTAATAATCCTTCAGATAGATATTGTGAGGTGTGTTGGCTTGTTATTAGGTACGTAATAATCCTTCAGATAGATATTGTGAGATGCATTGGCTTGATGTTATTAGGTACGTAATAATCCTTCAGATAGATATTGTGAGGTGCATTGGCTTGTTGTTATTAGGTACGTAATAATCCTTCAGATAGATATTGTGAGGTGTGTTGGCTTGTTATTAGGTACGTAATAATCCTTCAGATAGATATTGTGAGGTGTGTTGGCTTGTTATTAGGTACGTAATAATCCTTCAGATAGATATTGTGAGATGCATTGGCTTGATGTTATTAGGTACGTAATGAACCTCCTTACAGACAGTGTGAGGTGTGTTGACTCGATGCTATTAGATAGGTTTTAACTGTGAGGTGTGTTGGCTTGATGTTATTAGATATGTTATAAATCTCCCGACAGATATTGAGAGGTGTGTTGGCTTGAAATATTTAGGTACTCAGTACGCAATAAACCTTCTGACATAAGGCTGATACGAGCAGACTGCCTAATTGGGCCAGGACGAACCGGTTGTGAATTACTTCGACCTGTGCATGTTCTGTCTGTCGTTGGGGGCATAGATCGTTTTGGGTGTATACTTTCGAATACCGGATGGTCAGATCGTACATTCCCACGTCTCTGGAAGAAACTTTTCTCGCATTGTTCTTGTAACGCATTATGCCCATGATGAATGGGTACTTGCCTGGGCTCGTCTGACATAGGGGTTATCGATTTGGGAGGAGAAAACTCATGTCCGCGTCGTGTTCGGAATATACCAGCCTCCCAAAAGGCCATCAACTGTGTCTGAGTAACGAGAATCCATTTCCTGTCGTACTAAAGGTGCTGTTCACAGAGGGCGCTGTTGCACTATGCGACCATCCAATGCCTCTCTTTGCTGATATTTCATTGTCTTTTAGAGTCGTTAGTTCAGACAACACGCATTATTTCATACAGTTCACAACTGAATCAGTATTCACGCCAGGCTGCAAGACGAAGATATTCACAAATAGGTCCTCGTGTGCTTAATTGTTCACAGGCCACAAAAAGGGCGACACGATATGCAAGGTTAGCTCAGCAAATCAGAATAATCACTTGCAAAATATCAAATAGGGGAGTGTTGTTCACTAAATCATAAATTCATAAATTTTCTACTTTTACCGAAATTTATACAATGTTGCTACAAGAACTGAGGTACGCAGTAACTATCTCCGTGTCAGTTTTGAAACAACCGCCCTAGTTGCCTACAATGCAACGGTTTTCCAAAGAGGTTTGTATTACACATTGGAGAAATGAGCGCTGCACACCAAACAAGAGTGCTGTAAACTTTCTTGAAGTTTGTTTTAGCCTCTTGGTGTATAAGTTTTTAGTGAAAACCGTTCTGTGGAAGCCTGCTTATATTTCCATTGCAAACTATGTCGTGTTAAGAAAAGTTCTTTGTTTAAACATTAATTACCAAATTACTGAGGAGAAACCACTGGTTGAGATATTTCGAATCCCAAATTCAGAAAGGAAGCGTAATGTCATATAAAGTTTCTCGTAGTGTAAATGTCAGGACATATTCTCAAGCTGGCGTGTGACGTCCTGAAATTTTGCTTCATGCTTATTTTTCTCATCAACAGTTAGGACAAAACGGACTTTTGGTAAAAATCCATGTTCGCTAATCAAATCAATTTTCTCTACTTTAGTATCAAGAGCAGCTGAAATTATTGTCTTTCAGTAAACAGTTTTGCACATACGTGGAAAAGTAAGATCTGATCATCCTTAATTATTCTTAAATATGAAATACTTACATTGCGACCCGATTTATAAATTTTAAAAACTTCATTTTGAACGAGAAAACGTGCGCAGACGAGACTGACATTTTATGAAAGGTAAGGATTTGGACTATTCTAAAACAACAGCAAAAAATTCGACTGAATTTCAGCTAATCAAGTTTTAACAAAATTTCGGGTATAGCTTCTTTAATCAACTACTGGAATAGAAGAAATATTCGATGCCAAGCCATCCCCTAATGTGATAGACGTTACAACGTCGCTTTCTTGACATGACAACAGGTCGGACTTCTGTTACACAAACACTGATTGGGCAAACTATGTATTATAGGCGGGATTGTGAAAACCCCCAAAACACGGGAATCATCTGACTTAAAAAAGTTTTTCTCCAAGGAGAGCTAACACTGTGATCATGAACACCTCGAAAACACGGAATCATGTGACTTAAAAAAGTTGTTTTCCGAGCAGAGCGAACATCACACGGAGTGAATACATGCGTGTGGAATATGTGCAGCCCGATTGTCAAAACCTGAAACCTGTGTGTTTTTCGCAGGAAATTTTCTTTCTTATCGAAGTCTCGGAATGAATGAACGAAAGAATCATTGCGGCTTAACGTCATGTCAATATATATACGATAAACTGATATTAAACAGAATCTTTCGATAAAGACAGAGTTTTGACAATGTTAAGACAGTGCCTGTAACTATGAAGATGGTTCACTTGAGTTCAACAGGTCGGTGCACTTCTCTACTCATCATTTCGTTTAAACTATAAATCGCGTTCTACCTTGTGCATTTAGCAGTAATCGTGGGTAAGATTGTCGGGTTATTACGCCGGGCTATATCACAGAATGTGCAAAGACTACCAGCTAGGAGAACCATAAAGCTTTGAGTAGACGCTAAGTGCTACCTGCCGATATAAGCAGTGAGCGAGAAGGAAGTGGACAGTCAAAAAGCTCAGGAGAACTACTCAATTTTAGTCTGTGATCATGAAATAAGTGCACAGTGGTATTGTTCCTCGGATTGTTATTATTCTGGAATTATGCTAAAGGCTCGGTAGGGTAGCTTCACAGAAAGCCAAATCACTGCCCCTAATGACTTGAGAATACTGCTGTCTTATTGAATCAAGGAAGTTTAAGAAATCCAGCAGGCTTGCGTGTTATCATCGATCAAGCAAAAGCCAAGGTGGCCCGCCTGTGGAACTCGAGATGGTTTGGAGATTTCTTGTAATTTTATCTGAAGTGTTGTGTATCCCTGGTAGAGAAGCTAGAGAACGGTAAAAGAACTGGCGCACAATGAACGAGGGAAGGGTTTGGAAGTTTTTGCGTAAGAGGATAAAGGTGGAATCCCCTTGATCAACGCACATCTCAGTCATCAAACAACCTAATGTCATTGATTACAACAGTGACAATTAACAAGTACTGGCTAGACGAGGACTGGGGTGCCAACAAATTGATTTGGGTGGCGGCAAAGGGCCAGCTGGGAACTCAAACACCGGCTTCGTGGTGCTCAAATACTTATATCGTGATTAAATTTCAGCTTTGTTCTCGTAAATCTCCATAGCTGGCATCGCGTATAGTTTGATACTGATAGCTTTACCATTACCCATCTGTACGTCCAGCCTTGCTACTGTAACTGATGGATGAATAACGTTTATGATTTAAGTTTAAAAGTTAAGTGATCCGCTTGGCTGAGGTGTAGAGTCGTTGACTTGATCAGACCTGGCGTGGGATCATGATCATTACCCAGCGCCAATGACCACACATATATTGGTGTACAGGACGGCTTAGGTATACTTTACGTCACCAGAACGTCTGTGACCAGCGTTGCTCCAATTTGTATATCAGGTCTGTCCTTACCAGCACAGGGTTTATTACAAAGTTATGGCCTAAAGTGGACCATAATATTCGCAGAGGAAGTGACTATACATTGGCTGGAGACATAAATGAAACGCTACAAAATACACCGACATCAATTCTTATATCTTGGACGGATTCCAAACTACTGGAGAGTGTGGACGTCCGGTCACTAGGTGCTTGTCAACAAAACTGAGCATTGCTTACTTAACAGATAAATCGTTTAGTGACGATGACCACATAAATACAACTAACATCTCAGTAGCTGTTATGTGACGTGTAATTAAAGCCGAGGAAGTGGCGTTCTCGTGTCTGGTCCCAATTCGAAAAATGTCTGGCATTGACAGTAAACATTACGGGCTACAATCAACGACTATCTGTACCACAGAATACATGAACGCACAGGATTTCTAATCGAACGGTTAGGCATTCAATTAAACTTATTACTGCCGGATTTCACCTTCAATACATCTGCTATAGCTCAATTTTGACAGCTAAACCATCCTACAGACAATCAGTTTGAGCGACAATAATAGAATCAACGTCGTGATGAATGTAGAAAAAGTAGAAAAAGGAAGAAGCGAGTCTTCTTAATTTCTAGCGTTGGCAATCATGCCCTTTTATTCCTCGCCAAAAGTACACAAAAACATTAAGGCACTCATTCATCTAACGAGAAAAAACTTAAAATTGGATCATGAACTTTTCTTTATTGTGTTGATAAGAAAGTGGCTTATCTAACGTTTGAGAAAATCATGAAGCTCAGAAAAAAAAGCTCGATGCAGATGAAGGATGTGCTGATAAGGAGAGGTTTGATCTGGTAATGCTACTGGCACCGGATAAGGTTTCGAATTCCTGCCCACCCCCGTCTTCCCTTATTACTACAAGACAAAGATCCTCACGAAGAAGTATGGCCGTATCGCCGGCCGGCCGTGCCCAGCTACCGGCGACAACTGGTCAGATATAACCACTGTAGCGAGATTGATTGTCTTAATTTTCAGAGTCTATTGTATGGGGTCAAGACATTTCGCCACACGGCCTTTCAGCAAATGATCATTACCAACATTTAGATTCTATTTCCACAATTTTCTCTCGCGTGGGACTAAATTACCATATGTCATTTGGACTGTTGTCGCGTATAATAATTGTCTTAAAATTGCACCAGAGGGATAGGTAATTAAGTAGAAAATAATGTAATTAGCATTTTGTATGGCTAAGATGAGCGCTGACTGGTTATTTTGCCACCAGCCATTGTTGGTTACATGACGGACAGTACGGTGCCGTTATGTGTTGCACGCATGTGATTTACTGCATGGGAACATAAGTGCTGCATAGATGTATTATCAGTGAATGATTGCAGCTACTAGATTTGGTCCCGGGGGTGGAGGTTAAAATTTACTTTCACAAAATGTAGTACAGAGAAACGGATTGCCATAGTGGAAATGTTTTGCCCACTCTTTCGACGGCTTAGAATACAAATCTTTCCAAATATGAACATATGAATTATCGTTTTCCTGAAAAATAGATGTACAGTAATTATTTTTAGGATCGTTTATTTAGGCCGTAGCCAATGATAATTAAGACGGCGGTCAAGGTCGTGGAAACCACCGCACTTATCGAGCAACAAGATAAATCTCCTGATTTAAGACCGTAGTCAACCAAATGTATATCAGATCACAGAAGCCTTCACAGTCGTAATTTTCTGGATGAATTTGTTAGGAATCATGTCTGCTAGTCATGAATATATTTATCCCTACCGTGTAAAACCAGCTTTTATAAGGTCAAGTCTAAGACATTGTACTTATCTGCGTCTTTTTTCACCTAATTTTGCTTAAACTATGGCGCTAAAGGGCATGTATTTTGCTACTACATTTTGTATTCAAGCATTTACATAGAAAGTTGACAAGAGGCCATATCTCAACAGTTTCATGGGATCATTTGCCAAATATCACACTTTTGTCGCAGCTCTGGTTTTACTCTCTGGGGTGTAGTCTAGGGCCCAGTTGTTCAAAACTGGTTCAAGACTTAATACTAGGTTCAACTTTAAACAAGTCTTAATTTTTGCACTTAGCCTTAAAAAGTTGTGCAACATCATATTAAATATGAACAAATAACTGCTGCCATTATACTTTGTCTTTGAAGAATTGTGTTGGTTGTAGAGTTTGGCTAAAAGTTTAAATATAAAATATGACTTAATACCAGAATTAGATAATGCACTTTGGAACAACGTGGCCCAGTATTATAAAGGTACATTTTCATCGTAACATATTAGTACTGCATAGGCCACTGACAAGACTACTGGACACACAACATGCAATAAGTAAACCGTTATTATCTGAAAATCATATACACCCTAATGTATCCTCATTTAAATGAAGCAAACGAAACATAACAGAAGCAGATGAACATACCAGAAGCAAGAGTTTTCCAACCTGTTTTTCTGTTTGGTATTTTCGGTGAAGTTATTTCATTGGTCATACTGCACGGGTATTTTTATTTATCCGGAATAACAACTCTCATATTCACACTTTTGTGTGCAAAGCGAATGTGTACAGATCCCAAATAATGTAACGGATATCTTTTCCCGTGCATTGGAGATTGGCCATTGTTCCTCTGTAATATGAGAATGCTGTGTTATTACTTTTACCGACAAATCCTCATGACAAAGGCAACAACGAACAATGCACAACAGTTGTGGTCCAAATTACAATTTAAAGCCGGAGACACACTGTACGGACTTTTTCGCTTGTTGGGACGAACTCCATCGCCCGCGAAATACACTGGCGATATTGGCAGCATAGTTACCGACAAACTAGACGGATTTTCCCGTTGTGATCAGTAGGTTATGTCATGTGACCTAGTAAACCATGTGACACAAACAAAATTTCACAGTTCAACACGGTTCCGTGCTGCTTGATTGGTCAGCTCGATCGTCTCGATCGTCTCGATGGCCGTAATTCTCTGAATAGAATGAAATCGCCGGCGTATTTATTAGCTAGTATCTGACATGAAGGACAGAATGGAATTTCGGAGCGGACAAGATCGCTTGAGAAATACGCTGTCGCTACTAGGTGGATTTTTAGAAATTCACAGAATATGCCTGTACGAGCGAAAAAATCATGTCTAGCGTGTCCCCGGCTTTAGAGGAGATGATGTACAAGTGCGACGTGACGAAGACCAACTTGCAGTGCGATCTCACCACGGACACTTCAGGAAGGGTAAAAGCTGCCTTGTCTCAAGCCGTCAAGTTGTCTTCCTTATCGATACAAGCTTCTGGAGGCTGTTCGAATGGGTGTTGTGTTTGTCGTTACCGGATCAGACGTAAACAGGGCACGGTGACCTTATTACGGCCACCTGCCGGACAGTTTCTCGTATAATAAACAGTACAGAACCGTATTAGAGAAGAACAAACATAGTGAAGTGTAGACGTCCTTATTTCATTATGCCAGCCAAGTGTCAACATGCCCAGATGTGTTGAATATCGGACACTACATGAGAGCGAACCTCCTGAAGGTGAAACGTTGTGGATAGAAAGACATAAAGCAGGCTCTCACCAACGACTCGGGTCACGTGCTGCCGATCACAGTGAGATGAACAAAGAAAAGTCCACGCAGACTGCCTAGCTTGGGCTTCAGTAATGCCCCAAACAGGTAAACAAACCAGGTGGCTGCTGGAAATGCATTGACAAATTCGGATGTGTTCGCAAAGAAAACTCACAATAAAATAATAAAAATAAATCCTAATAAAAAAACAAACTCGTAGCATGTCCGCACAAGCCAAACCATCTTTCACCCGGCATTAATCCGAAGAAAAGCTGGTGGCAGCTGGTGCTCTGATCGTTTCTCAGAGCCACGACACTGCTAAGGTATTAAAGCTTTCATTTGCTCTAATACTGCATTTTTATTTTGTATAGGATATACCCATGACTTTGTTACGGTATTGAAAACGGCAACAGAAAACAGACTCAGTGACTCAATATTACAATGTAAACAATGCTTTATATATAAAATGAGACGTACAGTTTTACAGTTCAACAACAACAACAACATACACATCAGTATTACCGGTCTTTACAAGTTTCCAGTTCACTTTTGCATCCCAAGGAATGTATTCCAGGAAATCCAACGTAAAGACCATGGGATAAACACACAATTCACACAAGTCACAAATTGTCCTAGACAGGTACTTCGCCAGGTTAGCGAACACGAACACAGTACACAGGTTACACAGAACTGGAACAGTCAAGCCTTTGAATGACGTCACACCCGCAGAGCACAACACAGGGTAAATACAGGCATGGAGGTATAATCCACTTCAGATCAGTCACAGCTCCCGCAGAAGCTCACAAACGAGCCGTTCAGAGACGTAGAGTAATGTCACCTTGTGGCAGAACGAACGTCCTTTGCAAAACTGAAAACTTCAGTTTAGAGTCCTTGACGACCTTGTCGGTCAGGTGAGGTCAGCGTGTTAAACAAATTACACAGTCCACACTGTATAATCATAATAAAGATCCGAACACCAATAAACGTGACTTCCGCAGAAATTCACATAAACCAGACATCAGTACTACTGTTGTACACAAACGGTGTCGGCATAAAAATCTGTCCTCCCAAATGAAACTGGCATCACCAGCTCATATCAAAATAATGGACTCGATACGAGAGCGTCTCACACTCTCCTGGCTCCCAGTGGATGCAGCAAAAATACCTCCCCTCTGCACAGAAAACACAGCTTATATACGTGCCAGGTGGATTCAACTATTCTTAGACACAGAATTAACAGCCAATGAACAGCCAGTTAAATAAACAGAGCCTTGAACAAGGTGCTTTCAGCCAGGTCCGCGCTGTACATATATAACAGGGCCTGTTATGCTTATAACATATAACACAAAGGTCCGAAGACTAACAGTACATGAAAACGTTAAATAGTCATACATAACACCCCCACCCTTCAGGGAAAGAAAGTTTTGCATAAAACTTTCTTTAACATATTCATAATCATGAATAATAATAACGTTTACCACAGTCTTTAAAAACAAAGCTGCAGAAAATCAACTAGACACGTGACAAACAATCAGCAATCACATTATCTTTCCCTTTTATGTGTCTAATCTCTAGATTAAATTCTTGCAAAAGCAAACTCCACCGTAACAATCTTCGGTTTTTACCTTTTAGTTTGTGCAAAAAGGTTAAGGGATTGTGATCTGTATACACAACAATGGGGTAACTTGACGAAGTCACATATACTTCAAAATGCTGTAATGCTAGAATCAAGGACAGACACTCCTTTTCTATTGTCGAATAATTTCTCTGGCACTTGTCAAATTTGCGAGAGAAAAAACATACAGGGTGATCAACGTGATCTGTTTCATTTTCTTGTAACAAAACTGCCCCAGCAGATATATCACTAGCATCAACAGCTAGCTTAAATGGTAAATTAAAATCAGGTGCTACAAGTATGGGGCCGCTGCTTAGCATGGCCTTTAATCTATCAAAAGATCTCTGACACTCAATGGACCATAAGAATTTAGCACCTTTCTTTAACAGCTGAGTTAATGGCTCACTAACAAATGAAAAGTTCCTACAGAACTTCCGATAATAACCTGCCATGCCCAAAAAACGCTTTAATTCTCTCTTACAACTTGGCACTGGAAAACAAGAGATAGCACTGATTTTAGAATTAACAGGTTTTACCTGACCCTGTCCGACAACATGCCCTAGATATGTGACAAAAGCACAACCAAACTCACACTTGGCCAAATTTACTGTAAGATTGGCTTGGAATCTCCAACTTCAACATCATGATAGATGGATTCAGTCCTGGTTGGAAAATCAGGGAACAAATGTTCATATCGACGAACCAAATCCTTCAACTGCTGGCGTTGCTGATATTCCAGATGACCCAACACAGAATCAATGTCCTCAAGAATACTTGAATTCTGGAGTTTGGCTGACCGGAACCTTAAGTCAAAATCTTGATCATCCCTAACAGCTGAATCAGGGCATAAGTTAGAGGTAACAACTCCACTAGGATGTACAACATTGAGATCAGTGCTATCTCTGTCTACATATGGCTTTAACATGTTAATGTGACAAAGTTGTCTAGATTTGCGCCGATCAGGAGTGAAAATAATATAATTAAGATCACTTAGCCTCTTGTCTACTACATAAGGTCCAAAATAACGAGCTTCAAGTGGCTTACCACTAACTGGAAGTAAGGCCAATACCTTCTGGCCAACTTCAAATCTGCGTCTTACTGTCTCTTTGTCATACTTAGTTTTCATACTCTTCTGAGAAGCTGTAAGATTCTCTCTGGCTAACTCACATACTCTGTTGAGCTTAGTACGAAAACTTGACACATACTGTAATAGGTTAACATTGTCACTATTACCAGACACAAATTTTTCCTTGAACAACTGTAGTGGACCACGCACAGTATGGCCAAACACAAGCTCAAATGGACTAAATCCAAGTGACTCTTGTACAGACTCTCTTACAGCAAACATTAACAAAGGTACACCCTCGTCCCAATCTTTCCCTGTCTCAAAGCAGTAAGTTCTTATCATACTTTTCAGTGTCTGATGGAATCTCTCTAGTGCTCCTTGACTTTGTGGGTGATAAGCTGAGGATTTATACTGGCTAATACCTAGCTCATGCATAACTTGTTGGACCACACCAGACATGAAATTTGAACCCTGGTCTGACTGTACTGACTTAGGCAGACCAAACATGGTGAAGAACTTAACTAAAGCCTTAATTACAGTCTTGGCAGTAATATTCCTTAGTGGAATTGCCTCAGGGAAACGAGTTGAAGTACACATTATGGTTAACATATACTGATTTCCAGACTTTGTCTTAGGTAGCGGACCAACACAATCTATTAAGATTCTACTGAATGGCTCACCAATTGCAGGAATAGGCCTCAAGGCTGCCTTGGGGATTGTCTGGTTAGGTTTCCCCACTAACTGACATGCATGACAAGACCTGCAAAATTCAGTAACATCTTTCCTTATTCCTGGCCAATAAAAATGACTGAGAATCTTATGATAGGTCTTATTAACACCTAAATGACCTGCTAACGGCGTTTCATGCGCTATGGTCAGTATGTCTTTACGATAAGACTTGGGCACAACTACCTGATGCTTAACTGCCCATTCATCCTCCAACGAAACATCGGGAGGCCTCCACTGCCGCATCAATATGCCAGACTTGACATAGTAGTAGCATGGGTCAGGTAAAGATTCACCATCTTTAGCTGCATCATTAAACAAGCAAGAAATACTTGGATCACTGTGTTGTTCAGCAATCAACTCAGTCCTACAAAATGGCTGATCACCACTAACAAAATTAGTATCTACTTCCTGCTGGCTGTCTAATTTGGAAGAATCTCCATCCAACATGTTGTTGAGAAAAGTCTCACTCAAATCAACAGTATTACCCTGGTCTGTACTGACTTTTCTAGACATAGCTCTTGTAACAACACAGGAAGGATATAAACCCGCTATCTCGCTTTCAACTGGCTCTGTGACTGAATTCAGAGAAGGCTTATCAACCATTAAGGGATCAACAGTAACTTTATCATGTGCCAAGTCATTTCCCAACAACAAATGAATACCCTCAAAAGGTAATGAAGGCTTAATGCCTACCCTGACAGGTCCAGATATCAAATCTGATGACAAATAAATATCATGAAGGGGAACACTGACAAAGTCACTAGACTCTACACCTCTAATAAGGGCACGAACCCCAGAGTATGACTCTTCAGAAAAGGGCAGAGTATTCATCAACAACAGAGACTGAGATGCCCCAGTATCCCTTAATATCTTTATAGGGGTAGCACAAGACATGTCACTTCTAAGCGACACTGAACCAGAATTGATAAACGGAGCGAAGCTATCCATAGAGCATTTGGGAATCCTATCCAATCCCATATCAGCTAACTCAGATCTGCTTTTAACTGCTGATGTAACTTCCGGCAATGTTTTGTGCATTGCAACACAAAGACCTGTGGGCTTAGACTCATTCTGAGCTTCCCGTCTCCTTTTCAACTTGTAACATTCACTCATCACGTGACCTACCCGCTTGCAAAAATTACAAGTGACCCTATTTCGAGGACTACCATTCCAATCTGAACTACGTGAACCATGAGCTGTAGAACCATTGGAGCCTGGTGTAGAACTCTTCTGTGTAGAGCTACCTCTACCTGTTGCATGTGACTGGGTATTCCTACGTGTAAATGAATTAAATGGCTTACCCGTGTATGTAACCTTATGTGTCAAGGAATAATCATCAGCTAAACTGGCTGCCTCTTCAAGTGTACTCGCCTTCTGCTCATCAACGAACACCTTTACATCATTATGAATACAACGCTTGAACTCTTCTACCAGCACAAGCTGACGCAAACTTTCAAAATCCTTGCCTATTTTCTTGGCTATACACCAGCGATCAAACAACTGCTCCTTAGCTCGACCAAACTCAACGTATGTCTGATCTCTACCTTTTTCACAGTTACGAAATTTCTGGCGGTAAGCTTCAGGCACCAATTCATAACCCTTCAAAATTACCTCTTTCACATAGTCATAATTGGAAGCATTCTCTACACTTAACTGAGTGTAAATTTCCCTGGCCTTTCCAATTAGCACACTCTGTAATAACATAGTCCAGAACTCTTTAGGCCACTTCAAGCTATTTGCAATTTTCTCAAAATGCAGAAAATACTTATCCACCTCTTTTTCCTGAAAGGATGGAACTAACCGAATGTATTTGGTCACATCAAATCCTGAATCCTGTCTACCGGAAGGACCCGGTTTCTCATCTCTCTCTAATTCTAACTTTTTCATTTGAAACTCCAATTCTCTTTCCCTCTCTCTTTCTTGCATTTCTCTCTCCTCTCTCTGCACTTCCCTCTCTCTCTCTTTTTCCTCTCTCTGCACTTCCCTCTCTCTTTCTTTCTCTCTTCCCTCTTTCTCCATTTTCAACTTTTCCATCTCATGTTCCCTCTCTTTCTCGCTCTCTCTTTCCTCTTTCTCCAATTTCAACTTTAACTCAAACTGCTTAAACTTAAGCTCGGCATCAGACTGACCCTCGAACTCATAATCAGATAATGCAGAACTATCAAACTTCCCTATCTCCACTAAATGTTTCAACAAAGTATGCTGCATATCTCTTTTCCTCCATGAAGACTTTATGGACAAACCTAAAAATGTCCCTAACTTAACCAAGTCTTCCTTCTTTAAACTCTCAAAAACATCCTGATCGGGCGCATTAACAAACTGTTTAGGATCAAAATCTCCCATTGTAAATATTTAGCCACTGAATCATTCACCGTTAAAATTAAGCAATCGCTTCTCACTTGTGTTTAACTTCAAATAGCAAAACAAAAAGGAAACAATCAGTTCCCGGACAAGCCCCCAATTTCTGTTACGGTATTGAAAACGGCAACAGAAAACAGACTCAGTGACTCAATATTACAATGTAAACAATGCTTTATATATAAAATGAGACGTACAGTTTTACAGACAGTTCAACAACAACAACAACATACACATCAGTATTACCGGTCTTTACAAGTTTCCAGTTCACTTTTGCATCCCAAGGAATGTATTCCAGGAAATCCAACGTAAAGACCATGGGATAAACACACAATTCACACAAGTCACAAATTGTCCTAGACAGGTACTTCGCCAGGTTAGCGAACACGAACACAGTACACAGGTTACACAGAACTGGAACAGTCAAGCCTTTGAATGACGTCACACCCGCAGAGCACAACACAGGGTAAATACAGGCATGGAGGTATAATCCACTTCAGATCAGTCACAGCTCCCGCAGAAGCTCACAAACGAGCCGTTCAGAGACGTAGAGTAATGTCACCTTGTGGCAGAACGAACGTCCTTTGCAAAACTGAAAACTTCAGTTTAGAGTCCTTGACGACCTTGTCGGTCAGGTGAGGTCAGCGTGTTAAACAAATTACACAGTCCACACTGTATAATCATAATAAAGATCCGAACACCAATAAACGTGACTTCCGCAGAAATTCACATAAACCAGACATCAGTACTACTGTTGTACACAAACGGTGTCGGCATAAAAATCTGTCCTCCCAAATGAAACTGGCATCACCAGCTCATATCAAAATAATGGACTCGATACGAGAGCGTCTCACACTCTCCTGGCTCCCAGTGGATGCAGCAAAAATACCTCCCCTCTGCACAGAAAACACAGCTTATATACGTGCCAGGTGGATTCAACTATTCTTAGACACAGAATTAACAGCCAATGAACAGCCAGTTAAATAAACAGAGCCTTGAACAAGGTGCTTTCAGCCAGGTCCGCGCTGTACATATATAACAGGGCCTGTTATGCTTATAACATATAACACAAAGGTCCGAAGACTAACAGTACATGAAAACGTTAAATAGTCATACATAACAACTTATTCATGATTTAATTTGCTCAGTTGTGTGATTTGTTATTTGGAAGACGTTAAAGTGCACGTGTACAAGGTTCATTCTAACTAAGCCAAGCCTGACCCTCTAGATTTACCTATGTTCTGTGGTTATTTCTGCTCCTGTCTCCTGTCCATTAATGTTCAGTAGAGTAACAATGACTCTTTTTTTTCTATTGTAGCCGAGTGTCCGATCGGTGGACCAAGTATATTACATCGCCGAGAAATCCCGGAAGTCTAACCCCTTTTCAGTGCGCCTGACGAGCTGGGATTGATCCAAACTCTTCCGGTTATAGTGCTCCCACTGGGATCTGTGCCTGTCTCATAATCAGACTGACGGCCGAACTTTTAGGGAGTATGCCAAAATTAATTTCCTCATCTCCCTCCCCTGCCCAAAAAATACATCAGCAAAATTGTCATATCTTCAGAACATTTATCTGACGATGACATCTTCATCTAATGACTTCATTTCATGTTTTTCTCTGAGAAGTTCCACGAGTTAGGTTAAGAATGTGACAAATTGTTAGTTGTCAGCATGGCGTCTCACTCTCTGTCGCTCGCTAAGCTGATGTTTTTACCCCATGCCTCTACCACTGGTTGTACTCCAATAACTACAAATTGATTCATGGCAAGTGAATCCTTGCTCGGTTTTTTCCCTTTCCCCGGTTTTTTTCTTTTTTTCAAAAACAGTTAACCCAAACCTAACCACTTAAAACCTAATGATTAAGATCACACGATACACACGTATCCCTGACTGTACGCTACATGCAGTTTTAAAGTGCCGCACGTAAAATATACGATAGATTGCATGTGTAAGGCTATATACCAAAACGGCAAGAGATTAAGACTATGTACCAAAACAGAACACCGTGTGTATGACAATATACGAAAACGAAAAGCCGCATGTGTAAGATAATATAACAATACAGCAAACGACGTGTGTAAAGCAAGCCGCGTGTGTAAAACAATATACCAAAACGGCAAGCCGAGTGTGTATGACAGTACACCATAACGTCAAGGCGCATGAGTAAGATAACATAATAAACCGCGTGTGTACGACAGTACACCATAACGACAAACCACGTGTGTATGACAGTACACCATAAGGACAAGCCGCATGTGTAAGACAATATAATAAACCGCGTGTATATGACAGTACACCGTAACGACAAACCACATGGTACGACAGTACATCATAACGACAAACCACGTGTGTATGACAGTACACCGTAAGGACAAGCCGCATGTGTAAGTCAATATAATAAACCGCGTGTATATGGCAGAACACCGTGACGACAAACCGCGTGTGTATGACAGTACAGCATACCGACAAGCTGAATGTGTAAGGCAATATAACAATACAACAATCACTTTGAGATGAGTCACGGTCGCACAGTTAAGCACCTGTAAACTTACGAAAGTTGCCTGAGAAACGTGCAATTCGTTTAGAAATATTTTAGTCTCCTGGACAAGGTTTTTACTCGTGTCTCTAAAACAGCTTCACTATTGTCCAGTCCGGAAACTCTCCATTCGTATTTTCGTGTGGAGCCATGCATTCGGGTGGTCATCAGGCTACATAATCTAGTCATGTATCATCAAACGCATGCGCACTCCACACAGGCGATGATTTGATAGCTTCTTGCTAACTCATAAAGTACTGACAGGTGTTATCCCGAGGAATTATAGACGGAAGAATTTAAAAGTTGATCGGTGTAGAAAATGACGTTGAAGTCTCGGTCTGTCATTTGTAATATGAACAGAGCAATTCGATGTAAATTAGCTTAACTTAGGAAAAATTATATTTAGATAAACTTGACACAGCATGATAAACTAGAGGTAGGCCCCTAGTTAAAACTTTGGATAAATGTCAAAATAGCAAGAAGTCAGTAGTTATAAACCCAAGATTTGTTTGATAGCAGCTTCTGTGAATTGCAAGTCAAATCTGCTTCGACTTTTCCACATGAAATCTCAAGCTGCTAATCACTATTTGATTAAGAGATAAAGCTTGTGGTTAGCAAGCCAGCAAATAGCGTAAGCTGTCATCAGTACCATTAGTGTGTTGTGTGACATTTCAATAGTTCTAATTAAGACGGCAATGCCCATGATAATCTCTGTCTTCCATCCATGTTACCACAGCTGCGCCATTGACCACTCAACAACCATGATGGCCATAATGGCATCATACGCACCAATCAGATCGTACTTATACCATCGCAACAGACTCTTTTGTTCTAATAGAGGCCCCAGGAATAGAATGTGTTATGAAATTGCAAGGGAGCGAGCACTATTGCTTTCAAGTAGATTATATCTTCAGGACTGAAGGAAATCATACAGTGCTATGAAATGCCTAAAGGAATAGCAATGTTATGAGATCAAACAAAATATTGACTTGTCAAGTCTGAGAGTTTGCAGCCCCACGAGACGTTTGTAACCGTAACACCAGATAGAGGTGCAGGCAGTACGTCGTCACGTGTGGTGAAGACCACGGCTGACATTAGTGTTAACAGTACGTCGCCACGTGTAATGAGCAATACGTAAGTTCTATGACTGGCAGTGGTGTAGACAGTACGCCCCCCGCTCCCGTGTAACGAAGACCGCGGCGGACAGTGGTGTAGACAGCACGTCCCCCCTCCCCGTGTAGTGAAGACCTCAACCGACAGTGGTGTAGACAGTACATACCCCTCCCCCCCATGTAGTGAAGACCGCGGTTGATAGTGGAGTAGACAGTACGTCCCCCTCCCCCCCCCCCGTGTAGTGAACACCGCGTGTATTAAACAATACGTAAGTTATGACAGGCAGTGCATCTCCACGTGTATTGAATAATACCGTAAGTTCTATGACAGCCAGTGGTGTAGACAGTACGTCCCCCTCCCCCCCCCCCCCCGTGTAGTGAACACCGCAGCTGACAGTGGTGTAGACAGTACATCATCGCGTGTATTAAACAATACGTAAGTTATGACAGGCGGTGCATCTCCACGTGTATCGAACAATACCGTAAGTTCTATGACAGCCAGTGGTGTAGACAGAACGTCGCCACGTGTAGTAAGAACCACGGCAGACAGTGGTGTAGGCAGTACTTCGCTACGGGTAGTAAAGACCATGGCTGACTGTTGTGTAGGCGGTACGTTACCACGTGTAGTTCAGAGCACAGCTAACCGTGTTGTAGACAATATGTCGCCACATGTAGTTCAGAGCACAGCTGACCATCGTGTAGACAGCACGCTATGTGTATTTAGCAGTACGTATGTTGTTTGACAGACAGTGGGTGTAGACAGTATGTCGCCAGGTGCAGCTAAGTACGACAGACAATGGTGTAGGAAGTTCGTTGCTATGTGCAGTTAACAGCACGGCTGACAGTGGTGTAGGCAGTCTGTCGCCAAGTACAGCTAAGAGTACGACAGATGGTGGTGTACACAATACGTCGCCAAGTGCATTTGCCAGAACGTAAGTTGTATAGCCGACAGTGGTGTAGAATGTTCGTCGCTACATGTACGTGCATTGAACAACACGGAAGTTCTATGGCAGACAGTGGTGTAGACAGTACGTCGCTACAGCTGACATTGGCGTAAGCAGTACGTCGCTACATGTAGTGAGCAACACGGAAGTTCTGTGGCAGACAGTGGTGTAGGCAGTACGTCACTGCATGTAGTTTAGAACACAGCTGACATTGGCGTAAGCAGTACGTCGCTACATGTAGTGAACAACACGGAAGTTCCTTGGCAGAGAGTGGTGTAGGCAGTACGTCGCTGCATGTAGTGAACATCATTGACGTTCTGTGGCAGACAGTGGTGTAGGCAGTACGTCGCTGCATGTAGTGAACATCACTGAAGTTCCGTGGCAGACAGTGGTGTAGGCAGTACGTCGCTGCATGTAGTGAACATCACTGAAGTTCTGTGGCACACAGTGGTGTAGGCAGTACGTCACTGCATGTAGTGAACATCATTGAAGTTCTATGGCAGACAGTGGTGTAGTTAAGAGCATTTAAGTTCATGGCAGAGGATGGTGTAGGCAGTAGACCTACATAGCTACGCATAGTTAATGGGACGATTTTCTCCCACCATTATGCTGGCGTAGAGCTGAAATATACGTATGCGCAAAACACAAATTAATTAAATAAGGAAGTAGATAAAATAGCTCGTTCTAGATAACGTCAACTACCTACAATCGCGATAGTATATGACCTGCATAAGGCTTGCCAGTGACATGTGTTTTTTTCCCCAGTGTCTATATGTACCATAAAACAAGCCTGACAGCTAATGCCATTATCTTAGGTAATCAGCGAGGGAAATTGGTTAGATCACATTAAGAGCACAGCAGGCAATAATTTCCCACTCAAATTAGAATTCCATACGTCATTCATATGATGGAATGATAAACGATACATGATCGCTTTGTGTAACAAGTACTAAACTGGCTGTCATCGCTTAGATGAAATATTCTTGACTAAGGCAAGAAGACTAAATGAAATAAATATATAAATAAATATACACAGGCCCTCAGACAGAGATACAGATATACGGTTTGTTCCTACGAGATCAAGTAATAGAAAACATTCTCCAGCAAATTTCGACTGTTTGAGAGAAAAGTTTCAAGTTTGTATGAAGGCTGTATTTCTACAATAAAGCGCAGTGGAAAACTCGAGTGTCTTCACTTCTGACTTCGTCCCAACAACATTTTGTGCACTATGCCATGATTTCTGGATTAGAGGCAGTCGTCATGAAACACATTTCTGTTGCAGTGTTTGTGGACGACTTAACCACGAATTTTCAAATGTCGTCTCTAGTGGAATGCCTAATTCCCTGAATTTTTGTAGGCCTTCTTGTGGCAATATCATGCAATCATCGGACTTTAACATGTATTAATTTACTCATTTTATGCCTTTTGTAAGTAAAATAAAAATCATAATTTCAATTGTTAAGAAGATTTTGAATTTTACAGAAGCGGATCATGTTCGGGGAGCGGATATGTCGGACTGAGGAACGGACCATAATCGGGGAGCGAACCATGATCGGGGAACGGATCATAATCGGAAGCGGACCATGATCGAGGAACGGACCATAATCGGGGAGCGAACCATGATCGAGGAACGAATCATAATCGGAAGCGGACCATGATCGAGGAACGGACCATGATAGAGGAACGAACCATGATCGAGGAGCGGACCATGATCGATGAGTGGACCTTGACTGAGGAACGGACCATGATTGAGGAATAGCTAAGGTGCTTGTAATCTCTTCATTTATACAGAGAACGAACCATGATCGAGGAGTGGATCATGATCGAGGAGTGGACCTTGATCGACGAACGGACCATGATCGAGGAACAGACCATAATCGGGGAGCCGACCATGATCAAAGAGTGAGGAATAGCTAAGGGGCTTGTAATATCTTCATTTATACAGCGAACAGATCATGATCGAGGAACGTACCATGTTCGAGGAAAGGACTATGATCGAGAAATGGACTATGATCAAGGAGGAACTGACCATGATCGAGGAGCTGACCATGAGCGAGAAAAAGATCATGATTGAGGAATGGAACATGATCGAGGAACGGACCATCATTGAGGAACGGAACATGATTGAGGAACGGACCATGGTCGAGGAACGGACCATGATCGAGGAATGGACCTTGATCGAGGAACGGAACATGACCCAGACAGACTATGATCGAGGAACGGGCCATGTTCTAGGAATGGACCATGATCGAGGAGTGGACCATGATCGATGAGTTGACCATGATCGAGAAACGGGTCATGGTCGAAGAGTGGACCATGATCGAGGAACGGGCCTTGATCGAGAAACGGGCCATGGTCGAAGAGTGGACATGATCGATGAGTGGACCAAGATCAAGGAACGGGCCTTGATCGAGAAACGGGCCATGGTCGAGGAGTGGACCATGATCGATGAGTGGACCATGATCGAGGAACGGACCATGACTGAGAAACGGACCATGACTGAGGAATAACTAAGGAGCTTGTAACCTCTTCATTTATACAGAGAACACACCATGATCGAGGAACGGATCATGGCCGAGGAGCGAACCATGATGTAGGAGCTGACCATGATCGAGAAATGGACCATGTTCAAGGAGCTGACCATGAGCGAGGAGCTGACCATTAGCGAGAAAAGGATCATGATTGAGGAACGGAACATGATAGAGGAACGGATCATGTTCGAGGAGCTGACCATGAGCGAGCAATGGACCATGATCGAGGAGTGGACCATGATCGACGAACGGGCCATAATCGAGGAATGACTAAGGTGCTTGCCTTTTAATGCATAGGGCACACGCAGTGCGGGTTGAAATACAACTTTAGGTAAAGAACTTGGTCCATCCTGCTTACACGTGCTTACATAATACAGTTACACGTGCTTACGTACTACATTTACACGTATTTAATATAGTCAGACCTTTCGATCCAGCCTTTTGAAAATCATTTATATTGTAAATGTACATCTACAATTGAGGTTCAAGGTATATACCGTATGCAGAACAAAGATCACTCAATCGTGATTAATTTACCAATTTCATAGCCAAAAATATAAAACAATAGTCGTCAAACATTCCTTGCTTTGTTCGTGTATGATTTGTTCGTGTATGATTTATGACTTGTTCTGTATGATATATGACTTGTTCCTGTATGATTTGTTCCTGTATGATTTCTTTCTGTCGATAGATTCACTCTGACAATGAAATAACAGGGTTATATTACGTCATATGCTGATTCTTAAAGGCTGGATGACTTTCCATAGGGTTTTAGATTAATCCAGATATTGGATCAGAAAGTTTGTGCAGAGTAAACCTTCTGATTTTTAGACTGAAAATTACCAGCTAACAATTCCAAATAAAACCACATAGGCTAGCGAGATGTCATCGTCTGACGTTGTTCCCAGCACAACCTCCAGGATTTCTGTCAGCCAGTTGCTTTCATCAGGTCTCAGACGTAGAGTTTGTTATACATGAATTCCACGTGTGCTTGTCTTCTCAGTGTTGACATAGTCCGGTAAATACGGTGCAGATTTGATGTAGCAAAAGGCAGGAAGCTCAGCTGCCTATTGCTTGGATACATGAATATCGCGGAGGCTCGGAACCAGATGAATTTCTGTAAAGCAACCAGGGGAAATTGGTTATCGGGAAGTTTGAGATGTTCATCTCGCACAGATTCAAATGAGAAAATGCAATTATCTTCAAAAATATCGAACGGTTTCAGATTCATCTTACTTACGTTGTATCTTGGACAAACTTCATTCTGCTTTCACAAGTGACCCTTGACGGTTAATAAAGGCTGAGACATGATGGGAAGACAGGGCTACCGATATACGCTCAGATCACACCGTGACAAATGGCGTCTCCCAGTGAAACGTCAAGTGGACAATTAAAGATGGCTATCTGGAGAGAAGACCAATTCACTAAACCAGGATATACTACAGCAAAGGCTGTTTTCGCTTATGATAGATTGCCTTCTACAGTAAACTCCGATACTGGACGGTTCGATACGAGGACAAAGACAATGTCCTATACCATGTATCATGAGAATATAGGATTTTTTGGTTTGTACTAGAGCTGTTGTTACATTCCTATAACGATAGTACATCGGTACAGCGACTTGTTTTATTGTGGCTTGCAAAATTGTGTCTACATGATTACAGATGGGCTCTGTTGACATCAAGAAAATATATTTAAATGACACTGATGTCTAAATAATTGAAAGACTTTACCCAGTTGCGTTGATTAAACAAGGGTCTTTTTGCCTGTTGAGCGTATTATTGACCAATAAAGTGCTGAGAATGTCTACCCTTGGGCATGATACCGCATTAACACATTGTCTAACGTGTTGCAATCTAAGAGATTTAACCTGTCGCTGCCGCATAAGGCTGAGTTCTCTTATATTAAAGATCAATAGTCGGATGCTGGCATGATATGTTTACGGTCGGCGGAGTGTTTAAATGTCTAAGCTGTCCCGGGTATAAAATATGTGGTTTGTTCACACAATGCACGACCTCCTTCTAGTTTGTCAAGAGATGATTACACATAATGGCAAACGAGAATATGTGTTTTTCATATAGATGAGTATCATTAATGTCTGCTCCAACAGTACCGCCACAGGAATAGACAACGTAAACATACAAATTTTGTGCGCGCCGCCAGGAATTGACACATCAGCCGGGACAGAAAATCACAGCCAAATCAATCATTTCGTTAAATGAGCAATCCATCATGGCTTCTTGACATGTTTCTGCTCACACCTTGGTAACAGTGTAAGCTCTTTGCCTATAAAATCAGCGGATTATGGCCAGTGGCGGGAAGAGGTGATACGAGTTCATTACTGGCTGAGATAGCATTTGTCTGAGGTCGATTAAACTGCTGTCAACATACAAATGACGGCATTTACTCATCGTTCATTTGAAGAACCAACATATGTGACAACGTTTGCCTGATATGAACCATTGAGATTGCTCGCCTATTAACTGAGAAATGCACAATGACGGAATCCAGTACGCCACCGAAATCTAACATTGTGGCAACCATCAATGGTGGATTAACGAAGTAGTGGATTTTGGCTTGGCCAGCCTATTGCTGCCCACTTGGTGGGATCTGTGTGAGATCTGTGAGGGTGTGTGAGATCACAGACCGTTACTACAATCTGAAGCATTATGAGGTCTGCCCAATTTCGGCACGATAACTCTGGTCTGGCCTAATCGAAAGCTTGTATAGTGAGCCCATCGAGTACTTGCTCTCAATAACACCTCCGCGGACACAAGCGCAACTCAATTTGGAAATCCCTGCTGGCTATTTTCACTCTTCAGTTTCTCAACGCCAGAGGGGCTCTGCTCCACGCTAGACCTGAAATTGTCTCGAAACACGAAGACAATTTCCTCTGTACTTGGCCGATGATTTGGACTACTGAAATGACTAATTTTCGCCTTTTCACAGATTTGACAAAATCCGTCTAAAGAAGAAGTTTTGTCGGTTGAGGACGAGGCTGCGGGGAAGTCACTTGTATAGTACGGCACGTTTCACCATCAAGGACACCGTGTTTAAATCAATATATAGTCTACACGGCCAATTAACGCCTCTTCTCACCCCAAAAGTACCCAAGTATGTAAACTCACCAGCCCATAATTCTTTCTCCATGCAGGTTTATTATATAGACACGTATAAATGGAATTACCAGGTAGGCTTATTCAGGTCCTGGCTTAGTAATGAGTTTATACTGACCGTGTACTCACCATTAACGTTCCCCCGGTGCACTGACTTCGTTATGACGAGAAATAAAATTAAGTAATTTAACACATTTACGAAAAGTAACAGATATTTTGCAGTTTTATGTTGTGTGAGGTCAGGACTAACATATCTTGCGTGAAGAATGAATTATGGATCCAGTTCGATTCTTTTCATTTCTATCGATTACCATCTCTAACGGGAGCTGACATATCTCAGGGTCAAGGCGAATTCCGACACCCTCTCTAGAGGGTCTAAACGAAACCCCTGCCAATAGAGGCTGAGGAAACGGGTAGTGAGCAGCTCAGATCGATGAACGGTTTGCTAACCAATTATCCACAAGTTAGTCAGTAGACAGGAACTCATGGTATGTCTGCTGCTCAAGGCTGTCAGTCAGGGCACAATTCTTAACACCTACAATAGTGTCAACAACGGTTTATAAATTGCGGCCTGTGTCTACAGGACTTTCGTTGATAGATTGTGAGGTATAATTTTACAAAGGCCATAGCTCGTTAGTTGAGACTAATTTGTGGGAAATTTAGACCCCAGCTAGAGATCGTCCCTTCTTCCTCTACGTCTTCGCGCCTCAAACTGACCTATAGTCGCCGTGGAGCGGATTCTCCATGATTCTCCACTATCTATCCTTTTCAGACATCAACAGACCTTCACAGGCCAATGGGGTGTTGTATTAAGGTTTTCGCCAGATGCATGGACGAAACTTAAGGACGAAAGGGACAGCTGTATGTTGACGTACTTCAGACGGCCATGTGTAAGGTATATCTACGGATCAGAGGCTCCACCACAGGCGGCCATTGATTATGTTTAATCAACCTGACGTGACATAAAGGGATTGGATTAGCCAGTTAGACCAACAGTGTATTCCAGTGGGTACCAACCGCGCACCTCATCTGACAAATACCTGACTAACATTACATTAGTATTACTTCATTAATTTGAATTGAATGTCTTGCCTAAAATATGGAATGTGTTCCATTCATCGTTAAAAACTGACGACAGCTTCCATCTTGCATGTTACCAACTTTGCTTGTTATTTTTATTTATAATTTCTTACATATTCCTTTGGTAGTTAAGATTGTTTTGTAAACAGGTCTTGCTAGGATCAACTTGGAACAGACCTTCATGGTTGACGAGTGGTATACTAATGTCAGACTTGAAGCTTATATTTATTTCTTTATTTGATTGGTGCTTTACCAAGTTACTTAAGAATATTTCAATTACACGACGGTGGCCAGCATTACGGTGGGAGGAAATCCGCAGGTTGCTGCAAGCCTTCCCACGTACGGCCAGCATGAGCTTGACTTGAACTCAAGAGACCGCATTGGTGAGAGGTTCTTAGGTCATTACGTTGCACTGGCTTGCTAACCACATGGACAACTAAGGCCCCTTGAAGTTTATAGATTCGACAGCCCGTAGAGTAGACTATCCAAGATATGATGATATCATCCCATCTGCTGTTTTACCCCAGTCTATTTAACCGTGTGGTCAGGTTTAAAGCCATACACATCACTGCAGTGAGTGTGACGTGTAGATCTGTAAGATTTATTTAAGCCAACATTACAATATATTATCCAAAACATGCTCATCAGGTGAGTCTAGCAATTAAAAGGTAATTAATTATAAGTGATTGCTTACAAATGACTCAACATGAGCCTCATTCAAAAGCTCAGCCGCAAATAACCATACACAAATCCGTTCACCCGTTGAACTCTTTGACTTGGCCGTTATTGCCCTGTACTCTGTCCTATGTTAAGAGGCGATCTTTTTGTGGCTCAAATAATGCCAGTTACAAGTCACTCGGAACTCGGAACTCCTTTACCGCTTTTTTCAACAACACAAACAAAAAAGATAAAAGCTCTGAAGAAAAACAAACCCATTTCAAACGCCACTGAATCCATCAAGACAACATCCCTTGGGTAACAACTGAGCACCTCGGACGTAATCTTGTTTGTTGGAAAGGGAAGAGACATGAGAACATCTGTCAGCTGTTTCGCCTTGTTATTCCGTTTCTCACTAGCCACTATAAGCGTTGTCCACAGACTGCTTGCCCACTTCGCTGTTGCTATGCATGCAATCCTAGCATCAAGGTACCAAAGTAACTTGGAAAGAGGTAAATGAATTAAACCAAAATTTCTGAACCAGCGTTTTTCGCTGAATATATACAGTGTCATGATTTGTCTATAAACCAAAAACGCCACCTCATTTAACAAAAACATATATGGCGTTAATCACCAAATAAACAAGACGATACCTCATATGAAAAGAATTATAAAATATTCCGGGAAAAATCGACTGATGACTCGAACTGTTCACAAAATATGGGTCAGCCTGAAACGTTTTCTCAACAATATTTCCTTCACCGTTTTATAGATAAGGCCAACTACCTGGACCGCTAAACTGTCCCACAGACACTGCCACATGTGAAAACGACTGTACCGCTAAACTGTCCCACAGACACTGCTACCTGTACCGCTAAACTGTCCCACAGACACTGCCACCTGTGAAGTCGCCTGTACAGCTAAACTGTCCCACAGACACTGCCACCTGTGAAGCCACCTGTACAGCTAAACTGCCCGACAGGCACTGCAACCTGTTAAGCCACCTGTACAGCTAAACTGTCCCACAGACACCTCTACCTGTGAGGCCAGCTTTACAGCTATACTGTCTCACAGACACTGCCACCTGTAAAGCCGCCTGTACCGCTAAACTGTTCCAGAGACACTGCTACATGTGAAGCCACCTGTACCGCTAAACTGTCCCACAGACACTGCCACCTGTGAAGCCGCCTGTACCACTGAACTGCCAGACAAGCACTGCCATCTGTGAAGCCACCTGTACCGCTAAACTGCCCCACAGACACTGTTACTTGTACAGCCGCCCGAACCGCTAAACTGCCCCACAGACACTGTGCCCGACATTCACTGCAACCTGTGAAGCCACCTGTACAGCTAAACTGTCCCACAGACACCTCTACCTGTAAGGCCACCTGTCCCGCTAAACTGTCCCACAGACACTGCCACCTGCGAAGCCGACTGTACCCCTAAACTGTCCCACAGACACTGCCACCTATGAAGCCACCTGTACCGCTAAACTGCCCGACAGGCATTGCAACCTGTAAAGCCGTCTGTACCGCTAATCTGTCCCATAGACACTGCCACCCGTGAAGCCGCCTGTACCACTAAACTGCACGACAGGCACTGCCACCTGTGAAGCTACCTGTACCGCTAAACTGCCTCACAGGCACTGCTACCTGTAAAGCCACCTATACAGCTAAAGTGTCCCACAGACAACTCTACCTGTAAAGCCACCTGTACAGCTAAACTGTCCCACAGACACTGCCGCCTGTGAAGCCGCCTGTACCCATGAAATGTCCCACAGACACTGCCACCTGTGAAGTCGCCTGTACCGCTAAACTGCCCCACAGGCACTGTCACCTGTGAGGATACCTTTACCGCAAAACCGCCTCACAGACACTGTCAGATGTAAAGCCGCCTGTACCGCTAAACTGTCCCACAGACACTGCTACCTGTAAAGCCACCTATACAGCTAAAGTGTCCCACAGACAACTCTACCTGTAAAGCCACCTGTACAGCTAAACTGTCCCACAGACACTGCCGCCTGTGAAGCCGCCTGTACCCATAAAATGTCCCACAGACACTGCCACCTGTAAAGTCGCCTGTACCGCTAAACTGTCCCACAGACACTGTCACCTGTAAAGCCGCCTGTATAGCTAAACACTCACACAAACACGGCTACCTGTGTACCGTTAAACTGTCCCACAGTCACTGCCATCTGTAAAGCCGCCAGTACCGCTAAACTGTCACAGAGACACTGCTACATGTGAAGCCACCTGTACCTCTAAACTGCCCCACAGACACTGCCACCTGTGAAGACCCTTGCACCGCTAAACTGTCCCACAGACACTGCAACCTGTAAAGCCGCCTGTACCGCTAAATTGTCACAGAGACACTGCTACATGTGAAGCCACCTGTACCTCTAAACTGCCCCACAGACACTGCCACCTGTGAAGACCCTTGCACCGCTAAACTGTCCCACAGACACTGCAACCTGTAAAGCCGCCTGTACCGCTAAACTGTCCCACAGACATTGCCACGTTTACCGTTAAACTGCCCGACAGGCACTGCAACCTGTGAAGCCACCTGTACCATTAAACTGTCCCACATACACTGCCACCTGTGAGGCCGCCTGTACCACTGAACTGCCAGACAGGCACTGCCACCTGTGAAGCTACCTGTACCGCTAAACTGTCCCACAGACACCTCTACTTGTAAAGCCACCTGATACGGTAAACTGTCCCACAGACACTGCCACCTGCGAAGCCGACTGTACCCCTAAACTGTCCCACAGACACTGCCACCTGTGAAGCCGCCTGTACCGTTAAACTGTCCCACAGACACTGCCACCTGTGAATCCGTCTGTACCACTGAACTGCCCAACAGGCACTGTCACCTGTGAAGCTACCTGTACCGCTAAACTGCCTCACAGGCAGTGCAACCTGTGAAGCCACCTGTACCCCTAAACTGTCCCACGGACACTGCCACCGGTAAAGCCGCTTGTACCGCTAAGCTGTCCCACAGACACTGTTACCTGTAAAGCCGCCTATACCGTTAAACTGTCCCACAGACACTGCCACCTGTGAAGCCGCCTGTACCGTTAAACTGTCCCACAGACACTGTTACCTGTAAAGCCGCCTATACCGTTAAACTGTCCCACAGACACTGCTACCTGTGAAGACGCCTGTATCGTTAAACTGTCCCACAGACACCTCTACCTGTAAAGCTGCCTGTACCCCTAAACTGCCTGACATTCACTGCCACCTGTGAAGCCGCCTGTATCGCTAAACTGTCCCACAGACACTGCAACCTGTAAAGCCACCAGCACAGCTAAACACTCACACAAACACGGCTACCTGTGAAGCCGCCTGTACCGCTAAACCTTCCCACAGACACTGCCACCTGTAAAGTTGCCTGTACCGCTAAACCGTCCCACCGTCACTGCCACATGTGAAGCCGTCTGTACCGCTAAACTGTCACACAAACACTGCTACCTGTAAAGCCACCTGTACTGCTAAACTGTCACACAGAAGATACCATATGAAGATTTCTAATAGAAGGTACCATGTGAAAATTTCTGACAGAAGATACCAGGTGAATATTTCCGACAGAAGATACCATGTGAACATTTCTGACAGAAGATACCATGTAAACATTTCGCACAGAAAATACCATGTGATCATTTCCGACAGAAGATACCAGGTGAAAATTTCCACAGAACATACCATGTGAACATTTCTGACAGAAGACACCACATGAGCATGCCCACCAGAACATAACGCGAGAGCACGTGTACCAAAACATAACACAAGGGCATGTGCACCAGAACATAACACGAGAACATGTGCACCAGAACATAACACGAGAGCACCAGAACATAACAAGAGAGCACCAGAACATAACACGAGAACATGTGCACCAGAACATAACACGAGAGCACGTGCACCAGAACATAACACGAGAGCATATGCATCAGAACATAACACGAGAACATGTGCACCAGAACATAACACGAGAGCATGTGCACCAGAACATAACACGAGAGCATGTGCACCAGAACATAACACAAGAGCATGTGCACCAGAGCATAACAAGACAACATGTGCACCAGAACATAGCACGACAACATGTCCATCAGAACATTACAATAGAACATGTCCTACAGAATATACCAACTGAACGTTCCCAACAAAATACGCCCGACCAATATGGAACACGTCCGACCAGTAAGTAATACGTTCGATCAATGTTGAACATGTCCGACCAATACGGAACACGTCGGGCAAATGCTAAACTCGCAACAACCAAGTAAAAGTCCAGGTAGGTCTGATTTAGCACATTTACAGTGCCATTGCCGTGTGGAAAATACACTACTCAGGTATCCTCTCACTTGATAGTGAATCAACCAATCATCCAATTGGTGTTTGATAAGCATTTCAAGTAATCATTGCAATTTACCAACACTGGTGGTATTTAATAAACAGAAGTTCTGACAAATTTGTCTCGTGTGGAGGAAACCTCAAAGACTTGTCTTATTAAGAATCATACGCTTTTCGCGTGAGCACAAAGAGTGATAAAAAAAAGCACGCCAAACATTCATCAACTCGTTGAGAAACGCAACCTGTGGCTAGTGCATATTGTTTCCGTTACAGATCGATGCACCGTTAGCTCAGTGTTGTTTTAGTGGTCCTGTCATTCAGGCAAGTTTTTATATGGTTTAGTTGTAAGAACTTTTAAGCCTTTAGACCTAAACCTATTGATTTTTTTAAACTTCAGAAGCCATTAATTCCTCAAACCAATGCATTACCGCGATGCAGGAAGTCTTCAATAAATGTTAGCAATGGCACATTCCCTTGAACACATTGTCTTTCCGTTTGAATCCAACACTCAGATCTATGTTCGAAGGATTTTATGTAAGTAGTAAGGGTCTATGAAGCCGACATTAAGTAAGACTGCTTATGTCATTTATCAGAAGCTGTATAACCGTAATAAACATATCCTTATGGAAAGAAATCGGAATGAATCTGCAGAGATGATGAGCTCAGTAGAACAGGAAACAGTGCGCCTGGATCAGAAGCTACATATTCACTAGAGCAGCAAACAAGGACGGTGAAGTCTTTCTTGTGCACGTATGATCGACCCTGTTGTTAGCTCAACCGTGTAAGTCATACACGGATGATCGACCGTGTAAATCATACACGGATGATCGACCCTGTTGTTAGCTCAACCGTGTAAGTCATACACGGATGATTCACCGTTGTTAGCTCAACCGTGTCAATCATACACGGATGATCTACCCTGTTGTTAGCTCAACCGTGTAAGTCATACACGGATGATCGACCCTGTTGTTGGCTCAACCGTGTAAGTCATACACGGATGATTCACCGTTGTTAGCTCAACCGTGTAAGTCATACACGGATGATTCACCGTTGTTAGCTCAACCGTGTCAATCATACACGGATGATCGACCCTGTTGTTAGCTCAACCGTGTAATTCATACACGTATGATCGACCCTGTTGTTAGCTCAGCCGTGTCAATCATACACGGATGATCGACCCTGTTGTTAGCTCAACCGTGTAATTCATACACGTATGATCGACCCTGTTGTTAGCTCAACCGTGTACGTCATACACGGATGATCTACCCTGTTGTTAGCTCAACCGTGTAAGTCATACACGGATGATTCACCGTTGTTAGCTCAACCGTGTCAATCATACACGGATGATCTACCCTGTTGTTAGCTCAACCGTGTACGTCATACACGTATGATCGACCCTGTTGTTAGCTCAACCGTGTAAGTCATACACAGATGATCGACCCTGTTGTTAGCTCAACCGTGTACGTCATACACGGATGATCTACCCTGTTGTTAGCTCAACCGTGTAAGTCATCCATGCCCATGCCCACTTAGGTTAGTAAATGTCAACCTGAACGTAACACTTCGGGGTTTCCCTTCACAGAGACACCTGTTGAAATGAACGGTAACCAACACTGCCTATTACGGGTTCCATTTTATCGAACGCTGCTTATAGCTTACAGTTATGAACAAATGTTGCGTAAAGACATCTTAAGGTATAGGAGCCACGCATCCAGATGAGCGATATTCAACACTGATGTTTTATCCTGTTGATTTTTTCCACGTCCCGCCCCACTTAGCCTATCCGGCCGTCCTGGGATAATTTATCTGGCACGCAACCAAACCTCTTGTCATTACCCTTGAGAGCTCCCCAGGTGTTAATCGAAGTTATGTGTTTGCTGTCCACTAGAAACAAGAAACTTTCACAAAGCTTTACTGCCTGCTTTAATTAGTCATGTCTGATAAACGTCATTCATTTCGATGGCTGATGGAATCATCAAACACCATTGACCTCAGCTACAAACACTCAGACTGCACACTTGGGGAACAAAACATGTATAAGGTTTGTGGTGCTCCCTTGGTATGTACACAAACAATTATATAACTATAGCCATAACTAATCGAATGGCAGATTATCGGCACAATTGCGGCTGCGCGGGGGAAGTAACTCGCCGTGCAGCCAGAACAGATGATCTTTGACTTATTGGCGTACGACTGGTACAGACAAAGATGAAAGGCTTCGCCGCTCTAATCCTCCTGTAAGTCTCACATATAACTCTAGTAAATTTTCTGATCCCTTCCATGTTTACGATTAGTATGGCGTCTGCTAAAGAAGTATCCG
The DNA here is from genome assembly GCF_032854445.1 of Liolophura sinensis. NCBI lineage: Eukaryota > Metazoa > Mollusca > Polyplacophora > Chitonida > Chitonidae > Liolophura > Liolophura sinensis. The sequence goes on from NC_088295.1 coordinate 2,569,288, forward strand.
CAAACGAGCAGCGTGATCTACCTAGACGTCTACTAAATTAGCCCTGCTGTAAACGGCCAAGGTGATGAATTGAAACCAAAGAGTAAAATACTCAATATCAATTGTTATTTCACAGTATTTAATATCACAGTTGGCAATGCCCATGGTAAGAGAGATGATCAGCCATTAAATCCGCACCTACGCAAGGTAGTCAGTATGCCCGCCAGAGTGACACACGTTCGGGTATCCAAACGAACGCAGTCTGTTGGGATGGGGCTGGCCCTCACTCACTTACGCACTCACCGTGCCAATAGCGGGGAATAACTAAAACTAAGTTACACCTACATCTGCAGCATAGACTCTAATATGGATACAGTGTTCACACATAAACCATAAATCTGAGGCATCATATACTTTTTAAGTCTAAAGCTTTATATGCAGTGGTTGTAGCCATACATGAATCTCAAGCGATACTGTAGCAAGTTTCAGGGATACTGTTACACGTTTAAGGGATACTGTAACAAGTTTAAGGTATATTAAATTCCTTGGTTGTGGGTACAGAGCTCGTACCTATAGCATTAGTATCAGGGTCTATACGACCTAGTATATATAACACAAACGTACGGCGCATTTTCATTGCTGAGAGGATTGATTCTGTAGGTGTATTATCTTGTTTTCAGGTCACATCACTGATTGTTCGTCTATACACCCGAAAGCTATAAGTCGATGTTAATCAGTTTCCACACGTATGTGGGACAAGGTCAGACAGCTCAGTCATAACACTAAAACATTAGTCTGAACTTCCCACTGTACATCACAATAAGACACTTATTATTCAGGTTTACAAGAAATATAGCTCTTCACATGTTAATATTCTCTATAGACGAGAACAGATCCTTCTATGTCGACTTGGGTTCGTCGCCAAATATCTAGATGTATTGCTTTTGCTGACCTTTAATGCGGTCCTATTTAGTGTTAGCGGGAACCAGGCTATTCCCGTGGTCGGAATTACCTCACAGAGTTAACGATAAGAGTTTATGCCACTGTCGGAGTGACAAGCTCAGCGAGAGTGGATGAATTGGAAACCTGTACGAGCCCAGCCCCTAATCGACAGGCGGGCCGACTTTATTTGATGAGCCAATGTGATACAACGTGGTCGACGGGAAACATCGCCGTTACTGTCAAATATGAAAATGGATGGAGTCTAAGATGCAGTTCCGTTGACAGACGTAGCCTGCGAGTTTGACTGGTTCTTGCAAGGCCTGCGGTTGTAGGTCTTAGCCTCGGAACTGCCAAGCCAACGCGCGAACTATCCTACGGCCAGGGCGTCATTGTACACCGAACATAAAATTGCAATTCTCTGACGGAGGCAACAGCACGTTTTCAAGAATAGCGTAATTGACTCTATCACTTTTTATAAGATCCTATTTAAATAATGTCTTGCAAGAAGTGATAAATCCAAGTTGAAATTACCGGCCCATATTCATTTGACAAGCCGAATATTCGCTGAACTCGCAGCTAGGCCGCTTTCCATAATGACGTAGAAAAACTCAGCATTTGGACAACACAGTCATTGCGAATTAAGAAGTGAAAGGTTTTGTGGAGCAAACGGGGAAGCAGAGAGTTTCGCGAAATATAAACGATACGCATCGATATCAAACATGAAATTATATCAATATTTTCACTGGTAATTGCACTTGCATCATGATTCAAGTGCAAATCGTTTTAGATGGAAAGAAAATCTGCAAACTGTAATGACAGAGTGCACTACCATAAGCTCACTAGCTGTAATCAGAAGCAATTTTATCCACGTTACGTAGCGGCTAGGAGTGCGATGTCTTCCCACAATTGCAAACCCAATGATATTTAAGCTGTAGGGGGTTAAATATTCTGTCCAGCCTAGAATAGCATAATCTTTCCATTCAATTCCACTGTCACTGATTAACGCTGGCTGTTAATGCGTGAGAGTCTTGATGAAAAAATGATAACCCGCCGTGCAGTCGTATTGCTATGACAAACAAGACAGCCAGCGTGGGGAAATGAGTATCTGTATGTTGAGTAGACATTGTGCTGTGCAGGCTGAGACCTCAGATAACTCTCCTACATCTAGTTTACGGCCCCACAAATAGGATGACCCTTGTAGTGAGACAGGGTCACTCATTCCTTTCACTGTGGTCAGCTAGGTAAAATCTGCGTCCATCAGGCCATGATATCTATAGCACTAGTATTTTTGTGTGAATGCACATGATAAAGAGATGAAATTAACTTTGGATTTTGGAACTCTCCTATCCGGGGAACAGCTCAAGAATTACGAAATAGAAACAGAGTGGTTCACCAGCGGATGTGATGGATCACGTGAACACAGGCCGTGGTGTTGAGGATGAAACAGCGAAGGAGCCGGGTAATTAGGCGAGTCGAAGAGAACATCAGGGATTATTTTCACAAGGACGTTCGCAGAAGCGTGGAGTCTGATTGAAGGTGTCACCAGGGCCTAATAAATAGCCGTTCTGCAGTTCCG